>NC_060287.1:38165014-38238182 GCF_021613505.1 Equus quagga | reverse complement strand
GTGTGTGTGTGTATGGTGCATGGTGTGTGCAGTGCATGGCTTGCAGTGTGTGTGTGTGTGTGTATGGTGCATGGTGTGTGTAGTGCATGGCATGCGGAGTGTATGTGCATGTTGTGTGTGGTGTGTGCGGTGCGTGGTGGTCAGAGTGTGTGAGTGTGGTGTGTGTGGTACATGGCATGCAGCGTGTGTGTGTGAGGGTGGCAGGGGGCTGGCAGGGAGTGGCTGGAGCTCTGTGGCTGGCACAGTGGGGCAGAGCTGTGGGTCGATGTGAGAAAGCTGATTTCCACAGTCGATTTCAAACGCATCCCCGTCCCCCTCTGATGTCCCTGCAGCTGGCCCAGGCTGAGAGGTCCCGAGCAGAGCCAGTTTTGGGAAAAGTAACGTATTTTGAGTGAAATCACACCAAATGCCTCGCAAGCTCAGAAAGGCAGGGAGGCACGCTTTGGAAGCCTCCTCCCCTGGTGGTGACAAATGCCCTGTGGTGGCGCAGACTCCGGGAGGGCGGGGTCTCCTGGACCCCAGACAGGCAGAGCCCCGGCCACCGGGGAGGGGAGAGGAGGCGTCCCGGGCTCCGGAAGGAAGGCCGCTGGCGTGCTCAGCCCCCAGCGCATTCCTGTGGTTCGGTGGGCGGGAACGGGCGGGTCACTGTCTGCTGCGGAGGCTGGGCCACCTGTCTCCACGGGCTCGCCCTGCGTCAGTCCTGGCTGGTGGCATCTGTCTACCCTCTCCAACAATACCGGCCTCGTCTCGCCCTCCCTGAGCCTGGCCGTGTCCAGAGCTGCCCTGGGAGCCTCTGTGGCGTTGTGAGGACGGGGCGAGCACGTGGCCGCCCCGCAGAGCGCCTCATGTGTACAGCAGCCTCCTGTGAAGTCACGCCTGCCCTTCTTGGCAGGCAGCTGGCCGTTTGTCCCAAGTCCCTTTCTGGGTCCTTTTCAAGGAAGGGCCTTCTGTCCTGCCCACTCCTCCGGCTGGAGCTAAAAATATGAGGGTCATCCAGGGGCCCACCCTCCCCTCTCAGAGGCCCTTGTCTTCCAGCCCAGAAGCCACTGAATTCTTTTGATCGTGTACTCTATCAGTACAAAATGTTGGCACACCCCAGCAATTTATGTTTTTTCTTTAAATAATGTATACGTTGTATTCTCATTAACGAGTATCTCAAGGCGCAGTGTACGCTGACGGTGATGTTCATTGTTGTGACAGCAGACGTAAATCCACCCCATAAAACACTGAACCCAATAACCTCAAAGCTGACTGCCAGTAATGGCTCTCGGATTCTAGTCTGAGTCTGAGTGATGATGGGCGTCATCCCCTCCTGTGAGGTCCGTGCTCCGCCCAGCCTGGGAGCACAGAGGCGTTGGAACTGGGGCCCCAGCTGGCTCTCTTCTGGCCTCTGGTCCCGGCCCCAGGAGCCAAGGGTGTCAGGAGAGGGAGCTGGGGCTGCTCAGAGACTCCTGGGAAGGCCATGCTGCCTTTCTATCCCCTGTTCCAGGCTGCCCCTGTCCCAGGCGATTTTTCACACTTCTCACACTGCCAGGGGCTGATCTGAGGCTGGGGGCTGTTCCAGCAGCTGAAGGAGAACTCTGGGACTTGGGAAGTGTCTCCCTCAGGCTCAGCATCTCCGCGACCAGAGATGGCCCTGCTGAGGTGGCCGAGGCCACCTCTCCACACCAGCGAGCCATTTGACGGCAGGCACCAGGCCAGGGGCGAGCAGCAGGGGGACACTGCTGAGGCGTGACTGGGCCTTCCCAGCCACACGGAGGATGGCCTGCGGGCCAGACCCCGGAGCTGTGACCGTCCCCTGTGCCCAGCACTTACTTACGATGGTGCCCGGTGGGTTGTCTTCACACACCTGCAGCCTGCCCTGGATTCCAGGATGGACCCTGACTCCTCAGGCCACTTGGCCTTTTTTCCTCCTTTGGTGTCTTTGTTTTTATTGCGGTAAAATACACACACATAACATAAAATTTATCGTTTTAACCTTTTCTGAGTGTACAGTTCAGTGGCATGAAGTCCATTCACATTGTTGTGACCGTCACCATTGTCCATCTCCGGAATTTTTCCATCTTCCCAAACTGAAACTCCGTCCTCTGTCCCCATTAAACACTAACCCCCCCATCCCCTCCTACAGCCCCTGGCAGCCACCGTTCCACTTCCTGTCTCTGTGAGTCTGACTCCTCTGGGGCCCTCATACAAGTGGGATCATACAGTGTTTGTCCTTTCATGACTGGCTTATCTCACTCAGCATAATGTCCCCCAGGGTCATCCATGTTGTAGCAGGGGTCAGAGTTTCCTTTCTTTTTAAGGCTGAATAATATTCCATTGTATGTTACTATAGACTGAATATTTGTGTCTCCCCCAAAATTCTATGTTGAAATCCTACCCCTCAGTGTGATAGTATTTGGGGGTGATTAGGTCATGAGGGTGGAGCCCCCATGGTGGGATTAGTGCCCTTGTAAAAGGGACCCCAGGGAGCTCCCTTGCCCCTTCCCCCACGTGGGGACACAGCAAGAAGAGGTCATCTGTGATCCAGGAAGAGGACTCTCGCCAGACACCGAAACTGCTGGCATCTTGATCTTGGACTTCCAGCCTCCAGAACTGTGAGAAGTAAATTTCTGTTGTTTGTGAACCACCCAGTCTGTGGTATTTTTGCTACAGCAGCCTGAACTGACTGAGACATGTGTATATACTACATTTTGTTTATCCATTCATTCATGGAATCTTCCAGAATAACATTTGATCAAATATCTGGGCTCTGTGGCCTGGCCAAGTGAACACAGAATTAACCATCAGTAGTTTTCAATGCACAAGGGTTTTGCCTCATTGATTAAGTTTATTCCTAAGTGTTTTATTTAATTTTTGATGCTATCGTACATGGAATTGTGTTCTTAATTTTCTTTCCAGATGGATCGTTGTTAGTGTACAGAAACACAACTGATTTCTGCGTGTTGATTTTGTATCCTGCGACATTGTTGAATTCATTTGTTACTTCTAACAGCTGCTTTTTTTTTTTTTTGGCGTGTGTGTGTGTGTGTGTGTGTGTGTGGAATATTCGGGTCTCCTCCGTGTAAGATCGCATCCTCTGTCAACAGGGTCATCTGGCTGCTGCTTTTCCGACCCGAATGTCTTCCGTTTCTCTTTCTTGCCTGATTGCTCTGGCTGGGATGTCCAGCACTACGCTGAATAGCAGTGGGGAGGGTGGGCATCCTCGTCTGGTTCCTGGTCTTTGAGGCAAAGCGCTCGTCTCTCACTGATGAACATGATGTTTGGTGTGGACTTGACCTTTTGGCCATCAAAGTTCTGTTGGCAACATTACTGCTGCTTGATGTTGAAGGATGGCTCAGTTCACGGGACCTGGGCGGGAGGCCCGAGCAGCTCGCGGTCTTCCTCCATTGTCTGTGCACAGTGAGTCCTCCTGACTGAGACCAGATGCTCCCGCCAGAGGTCTGGTCAACGGCTCAGGCCGAGGGCCTCGCCCCTGGGCAGCTGGAGCAGGATGGTCTCTGATGTTCCCCAAGCTCCTCAGAGCAGCGCCTGAGCCAGGCAGGTGGGAGTGGACCTGCGTCCACCTGCGTTGCCCGTCTTCCAGGTGCTTTCTTCCCAGACGAGTCTCTGCAACGGCCTAGGGCCACAGTTCCTTCCACTGGGAGCACTGCCAGCTACGGCCGCATCTTCGGGGGTGGTGGGACCGTGCTGCCTGCCCACAGCGGGGCCCTGGCGGACCAGCAGCCCCTGCCTCGACCACGGCTGCTTCCCACCCTTTCATAGTGGTGGTGAGAACGTAAGCTGGGCTTCGCTCTGATACCCGTTAGTCTGATTAGCTGGAAATGCCCCAGTATGCCTCTGTTTTGTGCTGTACAGCTGAAGTTATACATATATATTTTTATCTTTTTCGTGAGGAAGATTGGCCCTGAGCTAACATTGTTGACAGTCTTCCTCTTTTTGCTTGAGGAAGATTGTTGCCAAGCTAACATCTGTGCCAGTCTTCCTCTGTTTTGTATGTGGGATGTGGCCACAACATGGCTTGATGAGTGGTGTGTAGGTCTGTGCCCGGGATCTGAACCCACGAACCTGGGCCACTGAAGCAGAGGACGTGAACCTAACCACTATGCTACTGGGCTGGCCCCTGAAGGTATATTTTAAATGAAAATTCTGTGATTCCAAGTCAGAAAGGCCAGCGTAGGGTGGACAGGGCACAGCCAGGAAGCTTTCCCCCGCCTCACGGCCTACCTGCTATGCCCCTGCAGCCCTAGAACGACCCTCAGGCAACGCTCCTAGCAGTGGGGGCGCCGGGCCAGCGCCAGGCGACGGCCACACACAGACCTGCCCACCGCTCAGCCGTGGCCCCACAGGATGGGAGGAGAGACTCAGGCCCTGGGTGGGGGCGACAGCAGGGTTGGGGCGCAGGGACAAGGGGACCAGAAGCACCGTGGGGACTATTGGGGAAACTACTGTGTCAGTATTTCTTCACCCACATTCAACCTTCGTGGAGTTGGGGCGCCTGTCAGGGGAGCCAGTAGGACACTGCCAGGGCTTGGGCTGGGGTCAGAACGAGGGCAGCACCCAAGTGCTGGCCCTTCTCTGTGAGCACTTCTGAGGCGCCTGGCCTCCCTCAGGTCCCCCGTCACCCTCTGACTGGCCCAGGAGAACAGTGTCATGTCGGGGTCACCCTGTCACCCTCTGATTGGCCCAGGAGGTCAGTGTCATGTAGGGGATGGTGGCCTTGGGAAGGGAGCATGCAGGAGGGGGTCCCCGCGGCCTGGCCCTGGGGCCCCATCTTCCCGCACACACATGGCTCCCTGACCCTCTGGGTGAGAACGCCCCCCTGGAAGCCCTGGCCAGGCACGGAGGGGCTCTGGCCGGCCCTGCCCATGGGGTTGGCAGCCTGGCGGGGCAGCTGCTCTCAAACCCCAAACCCCACGTCAGCACCAAGCACCTGTCATCCGGGGGTGGGAGACACGCTGAGTCCCCAGCTGTTACCGCCCCGCTCCCCACAGCCCCGTGGGTGGAGCCCGGACCCCCGGTGCGGCTGGAGCTGCCTCAGCGCCTGGGGCCACCCCAGGCCGGACTGTCCTGATAGGCAGCGTGCAAGGGCCCGTGGCTCCCGCTGGGGTGGGGATGGCGGGTAACAGCTGGGGGGCTACCTGTTGTGTGTGTGAGTTCGAGTGTGTGCATATGTGTGTGATGGTGTTCACCCATGTGTCCATGTGTGTGGATGTCAGTGTGGTGTAAGCATTTACACATGTGAGGGGTGAGCGTGCACTCACACATGTGCACACGTGCGTGGGACTGGCTGGCGCAGGGCTTCCTGGGGGGGGGCGGCGAGGAGGGCCCTGCTACCCTGGCTGACACCACTCCCGGCAGGTCCCCAGTCCAGGAGGCAGGTGAGGGCTGGAGTTGCAGCAATAAATGGTGTTGTCAAAGATGTTTCTGGATTTCCATAGCCGAATCCCAACCGAAGACCTGGGCGGCAGCTGTGGAGTGTTCTAGAATGTCAGTGCTGTGGAAGGCCGCTCAGGATGGGGGTCTGCACGTCCTGCAGAGAGAATGCTGGTCTCCGACCGTCACGGGGCTGCCCTGCCCTGCTGCTGGGCCCAGATCAGCCTTTCCGGGGGGCCCCACTCTCTGTCCCGGCAGGGGGCCTGGGAGAGCCCAGGACGGAAATGCTGACGTTACCCCAGGGCTTAACACAAGAAGCTGTGAACCAGGAGCAAATCCACATTCCTGACCTTCCCCCCTCCTTGGTACCCCGTCGCTGAGGTCCCCGAGAAGCACACGTGGACCATGAAGGCAGCCGTCACCAGAGGTGGGCGTGGAGGGCGTGCAAAGTGGCTGGCGGCCGGCAGGACGTGTGGCTGTGGGCTGTCCCCTGAGCTGCCGGTGGGTCCCAGCCTTCTGCGTCAGCATCAGCGGGGCCGGTAACTACCCTCATTGCCTGGACCACTGGGAGACTAAATGTGAGCTTTTCGTGCCCAGAAGCTCCGTCTGCCAAGGTGAAGTGGCTCCCTGGGGCCAGTTTTGTCCCCATGGAACCCCTCAAGCCTCCACCCCAGGGGGTGGGCAGGGACTGGGGCCTCCTCACAAGTGTGAGGTGCTTCCTGGACTCAGCTCTCTACGCCGCAGACACCAGACATGGGGGTTTTCCCACACGGAGCATTTCTCCACTTCTCTGCAGACATGGTTGGGTGTCCTACAAGTCAGTTCAGGTCTGACACTGACTCCCAGAGTCAGCGCAGAGCCTGCAGGCAAAGGGCTCGGCCCCACAAGACTGCCCCGCTTCAGACGCCAGCCACAAGGCGCGGGTGCCCCGCTCACCCACACTTCTGCCCGACTTGGCTACAGATCAGAGGTCCCTGCGTCCCCCTCCTGCAGTAGGATAATTTGCTAGAGCAGCTCACAGAGCTCACTTGGCCTCTCCCTGGGCGCCGACCTTGCACGTCCCTGCTGGACTGTCCCCACGTGCGGGCACCCTGGGTGTTCTCCGCTGGCCACCTTCTGTCTACATTCGCCCACCAGGACCTCTGGCTCCCCAGACATTCCATTCAAGGGTAAATAGTTGATTCTGTCTCTTGATTTCTCAGTTTTAGAATACTGAATTCTTCCCCAGCTTCCTCCAAAGGTGAAGAGTTAATTAATTAACTAGAAGGTAAATAGACAGGTTAATGAGCAATGACCTGGGCAGTGAGGCAGAAAAGGAAACTGAAGGAGGGGAATGTGCAGGGCCCGTGAGCTGCTGAAGGGACCCAGGACAGGAACCTCCCCAAGGAAGGGACATCAGAGTGAAGGGACCCAGGACAGGAACCTCCCCAAGGAAGAGACGTCAGAGTGAAGGGACGCAAGACGGAAACCTTCCCAAGGAAGAGATGTCAGAATGCGCCTGGATCAAGTTAGGACGTGAACCCCATGGGAATCTGGGGAATTCCTCTCAGACAAGGAAGTGTCTCATGCAAAGGTCCTGAGGCAGTGTGCTCCCGGCTCAGCAATAAAGGAAGGTGGCTGGAGAGAAGATGCTTTGAGTCAGCAGCCCCAGGTGCTTCTGCAGAGCTCATACCCTCGCAGGCCAGAGTGAGTTCAATTAGACAACACCCTGACATTGTGCTTTGGGTGTGTGGCAAAACCACTGGAATGTTCTGAGCAGGCCCTGCTCTGCCTTTCATCATCAAAAGATAACTCAGAGCTTCCAGGTGAGCCAGGGGAGGAGGCCAGAAGGACCATGTGGTGATGGATGAGATCAGAGATAGGAGCATGAACTCATGTTTGACTTAAAAAGATACAGATGTGACACAGAGATATGTTTATAGATATGCGTATATACATGGTCGTATGCACACACGTATTTTCTCTATCAGCTGAGCGGGTCTAGACGCAACGACACCCAGTCTCCCTGAGCGCAGCCAGCACTGGATCGTGGCCTCTCACACCATCTCTAATGAAAGGAGCCAGACGCCTGGAGAAACAGCCGATCCGTGGACGAGGGCAGGAAATAAAGGAGAGCTTGGGGCATTGGTGGTGCCAGAAAGCAGGAAAGAGCTAAAACCCCCACTTCCATCAATGTATCGCTATCGGCTCATTAGCCGTTACAAATGACCCACGGTAATGAAAGTGTAAATAACGCGGCAAACTGGGGGCAGGAAGATGGGAACTCTCTGTGCGTCTTCACGGTTTTCCCGTAAATCGAAAATTGTTCTAAATTTAAAAGTCTGTTAAAAACAAGAGGTAGCTTTGGCCGCTTGGGGGCTGGGGTGGAAGCAGGGGAGGTGTGTGTTCGGACGCATGCAGGCTCGAAGCAAAGGGTCGAGGTGAAGAGGGGAGGCCGGGGGGTCACAGGCGTAGATGGAGAAGGAGAGGTCAAGAGCCAGCTGGGCCTGTGACGTGTGGGACGCCCCTTAGACTCCTGAGTAGGGGACGGGCATCATGGACCGCAGACCAGGGGGGCTCGGCCGGGGACAGAAACCTGGGGTTTTTTGGCGGATGGACTAGTCAACAGGTGGGTTATTCATCCCCTAATCCCATTGGCTGAGAAGGTACAGTCTCCTCCTTTGGGGTCACGTAGGACTTTGGCAACCCCAGGAAAGTACCAGCAAATGTCACCTAAACTCCAGGAGGACTTCCAAACAGTCAGAGCTATAAGGTAGGAGGGTTTAAAGACAAGCATAGAAATAAATAGAAAACAAAAATGGACACCGATGTTTAGAACCCGTTTTAGCGCAACTGTAGCCGTAGTTTGGGGGATAATTACACTTGTGTGTGTTTCGTCTGCCAGGGAAGACGTTTAAAGTGTTCGGAGGAATCGTTCACGCTGCGGCAGTAACTGCAGGCTCGATGGTTTGAGGGAATTGACTGTAGCTTTTAATCAAGCCTTCAACGGCCAAGACACTGCGTTTCTAAGTTCCCTGTGTTCTTATGTTAAGTTTGATACGTAAACATTAAGAAGATGAAAGGATGCCGTTTAGAGTCCCTGCTTTCCATGTCTACGTGGCACTCTTGGGACCGGTCATCACCTTATTCATCCTCCTGGGTGTTCAGGGTCATCTGCCCCTTGGGTGGGTGCACCAGATGGGCGCTTGTCTTGTTCTCTGTTGGAGAGAGGGATGGGTGAGGGGGCGGTGGGCTGGGAGGCAGCGGCCAGGACTTGAGAAGGGGAAAGGATGAGGACAGACTTGTCCTGGGGGCTCCCACCACCTGGGAAGTGGGCAGGAGAGAGGCAGAGGGCACTTGGGGGCCATGGGCGTCTTAAGGAGCGTGCAGGATGCTGCCCACCGGGTGACCGTTCCTCCCGCAGATATGCCTGGGAAGCAGATGCCAGCTACAGGTGCCAGTGTCTCGCCGCCTCCCTGCACAAACAGAGAACCCTGGGGGCTCCGACCCAGAATGTTCCCACAGCAGCCGGGAACACCGGGTGTGGCTCCTCGCCCCACTGCCTTTTGTGTTGTTTATTTGTTTAAGTTCTTCTTGTTTGAGCTACAGAAAGGAAATTGAGGAAGGCGTGCGCTGTGGCTGTGTGGCTGCAACCTAGGAAACCACGGGGGGCAGACAAGCTGGGCAGCGACTTTTGAGCATCGAGGAGGGAGCGGGCCCAGGACTGCCAGCTGCCCCAGCGAGCGGCGGTCGCCCACCGGCTGCCCTGCCATCTGAATTCCTTTTGGTGTATCACTGACTTTTATTTGAAAAACAACTTTATTGAGGTAGAATTTATATACCATAAACCTTACTTGTTTTAAGTGTATAATTGGTAGTTTTTAGTAAATTTACCAAGTCGTGCAACCATCACCATCACCCACTTCTGGAACAGTCTCATCACCTCAAAAAGATCCCTTGTGGCTCTTTACTGTTAGTCCCCGTTACCACCCCAACCCCTGGCAGCTGAGAATCTGCCTTCTGTCTCTATGGATTTGCCTATTCTGGAAATTTCATGTAAGTGGAACCACATGACTCATGGTCGTTTGTGTCTGGCTTCTTTCACTCAGCACAATGTTCCTGTCGTCCACCCATGTTGTGGGGGATTAGCATTTGCTCCGTTTTCTGGTTGAGCGATATTCCGTTGTATGGATGGACCAGACTTCGCGCATCCTCTCACCTGTTGACGGACAGGTGGGTCGTTTCTACTTTCTGTCCATTAGGAATCAAGCTGCGAACATTTATGAACATCTGTGTGCAGGTCTCTAGGTGGACGTGAGTTTTCATTGCTCCTGAGTCTAGGACTGTTATTAAACTATATTTCTGGAGGAGATTAGATACGTCCAGGAGGCAGAATTCAAAAGGGGCAGAAGGAACAGGAGGCAGAGTGAGAAGTGAATCTCCTCCCTGGTCAACCCCGAGGCCGTCATTGTCCCCGATTCCTGTGCTCCCTCCCCGAGGGGATTTCCACACCTGTCACTCGATTTTATATAAAAGAGACGTGTCTTAGTTTGGGGTCCCCCAGAAGCAGAGCTGGAGACAAGGACTTCGATGCAGGGGGATAACTTGGAGGGGACCCCAGGAGGTGACCCCAGGAGAGGATGAGAGGGAGGGCGAGGTGGGGTTCCCACTGGGCGTCTGGGCTGGTCCTGCCCAGGATCGGCCTCCAGAGGACGAAGAACAGGAGGCTGGGACATTTATCTGAGAATTCCAACCCTGAGCCGAGGGCTGGCCTGGGAAGTGCCAACACCCCTGTGCACGGGTGGGAGATGTATTTGGAACGTGTGCCTACATAGTGCGTGTTCTGACTTCACTCGCTCACTGCTCCCTCTTTGGCATATCCCTCGTTCTTTCAAGCGGCGCACAGCATTGCCTGGTCCCCATAAGCTCACCAGCCGCCCCCACTGACGGACATTTAGATTGTTTTTTTTTCCTCTCAAAATGTGCTGCAATGATTTGCTGTGAAACGCGTCAAGAGTAAGATGTATGGATGGAGGGCGGATGGACAGCTGTGTGACAGCAAGTACAGAAACCGTGAGGGATACACTCCTCGAGAACTCACTGTGCAACCGTTGAAACTTTGCTGTCTGTTTGAAAGGACACTGTTGGGGCAGTAAAGAGCCGTGGTGGAGCCCCTCGGCACGGGGTCCCAGGAGCGCCGGCTCCAGGCGGGCGAGGGCTCTCTCTGGCCTGGTTTTGAGAGACACTGCTGGGGCGCCCTCCGCGGAGAGGTCCTGAGTCACACTCAGGCCCACGGTGAGGAGACAAGTCGTGGCCTCTCTACCTGCAAAAGCCCCAAGATGGGGACATGGTGACGCCTCCAGATTTTGGGGTGTGGGTCCATCCACTCGCTTCCTGGACAGACGAGGCCCTTGAATGGGGAAAAGGCCTCACAGGGGAGGTGGCGGTGTGCAGGACCAGCTTGCCCGGAAGAAGCATGGAGAAGTGGCAGATGCTGCCTGACAAGGAAGAGACCCTCCCCGGGTGTAGACCAGCAGGTGCCCGGGGGTCACAGAGCCCGAGTGCATAGTGCAACAGATCGCGATGTCTGAGCGCAGGGCTTGCAGGGCGGCCCCTCCCAGAGGCTCCCGGCCCCCACCTTGTGCCCCACCTGTTTCCTGCTGGACTGTGAGGTCCCGAACGCTGGTGTCCACTCTAACAGGACCACGCAGGGACCCCTTGCTGCGAGCCAGGCACTGCTCATCCACGTAGGAGCTAGCTTCTGCTCCCAGCGGACCTGTGGGGTCCAGCGAGGGTGTCGCATCCCCGGGAGGCTGGAGAGACAAGCGGGTCCTGCCCACCACGCTCTCGCACCTCATGTCTGCCGAGTGCATCGCTGTGTGACTCCCTTGGTGTCTCCCAGCTCCTGGAAATGTGTACATTTGCGACAGCCTCCTGGTCTGGCTTGGGGCAGGCCGACTCTGCAAGGTGGGGGTGGGTCTTCAGGCTGAATGGCCCGGAGCAGGGCGAAGCGAGAGAAGGTGGAAGATGGGGTGGTGCGGGGACTTGGAGTTCACCTGGGGCAGGGTTTGCATCACCTGTTGTGACGTTAGTTTCAGCAAGAGAAGGGCCGGTGGAGCTGGGCACCCCGAGGATGGGCAGAAGGGCGGTTGGCGGAGGGCAGGAACCCCTGCAGGTGTGTGCGAGGCGGGGAGGTGGAGCCTCAAGA
This sequence comes from Equus quagga, assembly GCF_021613505.1. NCBI lineage: Eukaryota > Metazoa > Chordata > Mammalia > Perissodactyla > Equidae > Equus > Equus quagga. The sequence continues at coordinate 38,226,619 of NC_060287.1, read as the reverse complement.
GACCCCAGCCAAGTGCATAAGGGGAGGCTGAGGCCGTGGGCAGAGGGCTGGGGTATGAGGCAAGTGATGAATAACTGAGAATGTCCCCAGAAGTTTCTCTTTCTGGCTGCCATTTTTGCCAGCATGCACTGGTCCAGCTTGACTGACTGTCTTTTCTTCTGGATGTGCCCTTGACCCTGGCTAAGGTATTTGGCTGGAATTTTCAGCCCCTGCTCCTGCTCCTTCTGGCAGAGGGCTGCAGCCAACTGCCCAGACCAGGTTTAAAAGGCTTGTCTGAAGTCTTGGGTAAATGGATCTCTTAGAGAATTGATTTTCAGCACACTGGTCAGTCAAGGTCATTTTGTTAATTGGCTTTCAGAGAATTGATTTCCTATATCTTGGTCCAAATTATTTCCCAGGATGCCCCAAAGTGCTTGAGTGGGTCTGTGAGGATGCCAGAGAGAAGTGATGTCTGCGGAGGGTCCCATCAGTCATCCCAAGAAGTGCCCGCAGAGACCCCGTGGGGCCTCCTGGGCTCGGTCAGGGACGGAGCGATCCCTGAACCAGGGGACAAGGGTCATGGGCACGGCCGCCACCTGGCATGGAAGTGAGGCCAGGAAGGTGGTAGGGACCCAGCGGTTCACTGCCCAGCTCTTTCCCTGGGGCCCGTGGGCCTTGCTCAGTGTGCTTGCTTTCAGCTCAGTTTCTCTCGCCTGCCTCCCCCCCCAATTCCACCCTCTCTCCCGGCCCTCCCCCTGCACACCTGCTTGTAAGCAACCACCGCCATCCTTACCCCTTGTCCACCGAGTCTCTTCCCCCAGGATGTTTGCATGTGTGTCCCGCCTCTGATGTCTGCAAAAGGCTGCGCTGCTGGTCGAAGGCTCCGAAACAGACTCTGAGGGCCCTTCCTCCTTCAGCACAGCCCCACTGCCAAATGCCAAAGCTGGAAAGAAAAGAAGTCAAGCCCCAAGTGAGACAAGGTGTGGACTTGGGGCCGAGATGGCCTGGGAGCCCACGCCCCACACCCTCTGCCCAGCGCAGGGTGATGGTGGACGGCCCGGGCCTCAGCAGCACTGTCAGTGTCTCTGCAGACCGGAAGGGGGTCATCTCAGAGGGCCGTGAGCAGGGCTGGGGCCAAGGCCCACGGGCTCTGGGGGAAGCTCCATGGGTCTGCATTCGGATCTCTGAGGCAACCCCACTGCCGGACCCAGGCCCACAGACAAAGGCAAGGGGTGGGCTGGGCTCTTGCTGCGGCTCCAGCCTCGCACGAAGCTGCAGGAGACAGAGCAGAAACAAGCGCCAGGCCCAGGAGCAGGCCCGTGACGGTGCCCACATTGCTGTGGGTCAGCGCCCTGAACGAGCCCTGGGGCTGGACAGCGGGGCTGGCAGAGGCAGCTGCACAACTTCTGGACAGGGAGAGAGAGACAGAAAAAAGCAAAAGCAGAAACCCCAATAACAAAACAACAAACGACTCAAAATAGGTCTGCCAACTCTAATCTAAAAACACAAGAGGTATGTGGAGAAACAGTCATGGTTGCACAACTCTGAGAGTGTATTAAATTTCACTGTATGTTTTAAATGTAACTTTTTTTTGGTGAGGATGATTGGCCTTGAGCTAACATCTGTTGACAATCTTCCTCTATTTTGCATGTGGGATGCCGTCACAGCACGGCTTGATGAGCAGTGTGTAGGTCCACACCCGGGATCCAAACCTGCAAACCCCGGGCCGCCGAAGCAGAGCGTGCCAACTTAACCACTATACCACCAGGCCAGCCCCTAAATGTACATGTTTAAGTGGTTAATTTTTGTTATATGGATTTCACCTCAATTTAAAAAAAAAAGAGAACACGAAAGAGCCAACAAAATCCATACTCAGGACATAAATTCATTTCCGATGGAGTTAAGTTTACGGATGTGTCTAATAAAAACTCTAAAATAATCTGTGATGCTCTCAAAGAAATAAATGAAGCAGTTACATCCATTCAAATAAATTATGAAATCAAATCGGCAGATACAGAACAAGAGCAGCTGGGTGTGAAAATGGCAGATCTTGGAAATGAAAATATAGTCACTAAGACAGAAAACTCAAAAACTAAGAAGAGGGGTTACGATTGAGTACACACTGAAAAGAGGATTACTGAAGTGGAAGACAGAACTAAGAAATTTTCCCAGAATGCAGAACAGAGAGAAAAGAGATAAAGGTTTAAGTGTGTACACACATTGTACACACACACACACACACGGGAGCAGATGTGGAGATGTGGAGGAACCCCAAAATAAGAGACTGGAGAGAGGGGCAGAGAAGCAAGATGTGAAGGGATGATGGCATAGAAGCTTCCAGAATTTAGGCACACGACATTGGGATTGAAAATGTAGTCCCAGCACAGAGCATAGAGGAATGCACACGAACTTGTCAAGATTCTCAGAGGCAGCTAGGAGAATCCTTTCTTGCTGGTTTGGCAGAAGGGGACTCGTTAAGGAGTGTAGACAGCACTCAGGATCCCCGGAGGGCCTGAGAGACAGAATCGGCTGAGTCCTGGGCTCCCACCGTGGCCTGGGCTGCTGAGAGTAGGGCCTGGGTTCTAGACACGGCTAGCGAACATCAAGGATGAAGAGGAACTCTTGGAAGCCGCCAGGCAGAAGAGGCGAGTTATTCTCAGTGGACTGACAGACGGAAGCAGCGCCCAGCAGGAGCAGAGGCGGGAGAAGGCAGCCGCGATATTGGAAGGCGTCTGTCGCTCCCACAAGGAGCCTGGGAGGGGGGTGTGATGAGAAGTTTCCTGGCTTACAGGGGGTGACAGAGGCGAGACCTCAGAACCGATGATGGAGAAAAGTGAGCGACGATGTGGGGTAGAGAAATCAGGGTGAGGCGAGGCGGCCGATTAAACTTCTCATTGCCTAGAAAAGGGCTGGGCTGGGTGGTAAAATGAGGGGCCAGCCCAGTTGCGTAGTAGTTAGGTTTGCTCACTCTGCTTCAGTGGCCCAGAGTTTGCAGGTTTGGATCCCGGGTGTGGACCTACACACCGCCCACCAAGCCATGCTGTGGTGGTGTCCCACACACAAAATAGAGGAAGACTGCAGATCTTCCTCTCAGGGACAATCTTCCTCAAGCAAAAAGACGAAGATTGGCAATGGATGTTAGCTCAGGGCCAATCTTCCTCACCAAAAAACAAAAAAAGGTAAAATGAAATTTCTAGGTCACAACATGAAGATGTTGACAATGTAGGAGATGTGGAGCAGCTGTGCCCCCACCTGCCTCCCGCCCCACTCCTCGGGCCGTGGCCTCAGCCTCCCTCTGCTCTTGACTGGGCTCTCTCGAGGACGCAGATGCCCGTCAACACTTTGTCCTGTGTCTGCACTCTGGGGAAGGTATGGCAGAGCTGTGAAGATGTTCGACAGGAGGCTGCCTGAGCACTACCTGCGGAGCCCGAGGCTTGGTCAGTCCAGGGTCACGCCTGCTGTGAGGAACGACCTCAAGGCTGGGACCCCGCGTGGACACTCAGGAGGCTGGCGGGTTGGCAGATCCTGTGGCTTCAGGGAGGTGTGACTGGGCTGGGACGGGAAGGCTGGGCGTGCCCGTGGGTGACACTGGCACTCGCCTATCCACCAGGCTGTGGGTCCCTGGCGTGCGGATGGTGGGTGGTGCCGACGTGCCAGTACGGGCCAGGACGGGTGTGTGGCTGCGTTCCCTGGGGGCAGGGTGAGGGGGCCCGGGAAGCAGAGTGATGTGTGGGATTCCTCCAGAAGCCCCACCTCTGCTCCCTCGGTGTGGAGCTGGCAGCTGGCCGGTCGGGGGTCTTGTCACGGGATCCTGCAGTGCCACAGCGGCCCAGGCCTGGGGCAGGGGCGCTCCCTCCGCAGGCCGGGGCCTGTCCGCGGTGCAGAGCGAGCACGGAGTGTCCTGAGCGGGGCCTCCCCAGCCCGAGGCTAGGCTTCTCCACTCCGTGGAGGCTGTGTCACCCTCCCCTAATCTGGGCTGGGACAGCGGCAGGCCGGACCCCAGAGACGTTCACCCACGTCTGAGGTCACACTGCTGGCCCTGCATGTTCACGCGTGGGCTGCCCCCCACAGTCTGCCTCTGGCCCTCATCCTCCGCTCAGGGCCCTGGGCTCTGCAGGTGATGGGCCACCAGAGCTCAACAGACGGCTGGTGGCTGACCCGGGCCAGGAGCCATCTCCCCTGTCCTCCCTTGTGGCCGAGGGCGAGGGAGGGACCTGTGGGGCTCGGTAGAGGTGGAGAGTGACTCAGAACCCAGGGGGGGCCTTGGACTCAGCCAGGGCTCCGGGCCTGGGGGGCTAAACCTGTGGCTGATGTCCCTCTGGCTGGAGAGAAAGGCCCTGACCACCGACCCCGGGTCAGTAGGATTCCTCGCTCGGGAAATGAGAGTGACATCAGAACTGGCGTGGGTCACAGCCCACGTGCTCGGCTCCGCCTGGCCGCAGGGGCATCACCAGGTGTGAGTGGTGACCATGACGGCCTGGAGCAGTGGACAGGGGCTGTCTCCCCGCTCAACGTCACTGGCCTGCCCTGTCCCGAGGACTCAACCCACAACCCACAACCCACTCCCGCCCAATCCAGGAGCCTCTCTGACCCCTCGCCAGGACACCATAGTCACCTCCCGAAACCCCGGAGGGTTTGTCCTTCTTCTTGTGCACCTCCTCCCCCTGCCCACCTTCACTTGCTCCCTGTGGACTCTCCCTGGACCACGGCGTGTGCCCCTGCCCATCTGTGTGGCGCCAGCCTCTCCTCTCCCCTCACCCGCTCAGCCCCTGCCCGCCCCCTGCAGCACCATCTCAGGAGAGTCGGCCGAGCATGTTCAGGCCCCTTTCACCCTGACTCCTCGAGAGGCAGGCGGTGGCCCCACAGGGGAAGGCTGTTGGTGCTGGAGCCCCCGGGCGAGAGGAGGCCCTGGTTTAGTCCTTTCTGTGGCGCAGTCTTGGTCAAATGCTTGCAGCCCCAGAATCAAGTGTCCCAGCTGGGAAGTGGGGCTGGCAGCACCTGCCCACCCGCCTCGCAGGCTGTGCTGGGCCATGGAGCCGCGCGCACAGATCCCCAGCCTGGAGCCTGCAGGCCACGAGAAGCTGCTCAGGGACTCCAGAGCCACTTGCGAAGGCGTCATGCTCCCACCTGGCCCCACTGCCCTCGGCAGCATCGCCCATTCCCGCCATCCAGACCCCCGCCCCCCAGTCTCCTAGCTGCCCATCCTCCGTGAAGCCCTGGGAGCCGAGAGCTGAGCCTCTCCCGTCGGTGCTGACACTGGGCTGTGTCCCAGCAGGCCCCTCCGCCAGTGCCCTCTGCCTTCTCTGGTCTGGGGCTGACGCTGACCAGTCCTGCCCTTCATGAAGGCGTCCTTCTTCGTGAAAGATGCCGACTCCAGAGGGAAGGTTGCGGAAGATTCTCTGCAGTGTCTACAACCCGCTGGCCCTGGGCGGGGCCCGGTTTTAGGTATGTCGCTGCCCAGACGGCCTTCCCCGCCCCTCTGGCTCTGGACAGAGGACCCACAAGCTCTCTAGGCCCCGCATGGCCCCATCCACACCTCGCTGCTCCCTCGCTGGGACTGGGGGCCTTGTCTCCCTGGGGGCTGTCAGTCTGCTTTGCCCCCACGCTTGGGACCGGTCCCTGACGCACCTGCCACCTGCAGGACAAGGCTGCCTGGAAACAGTGCAGGGTATTGGGCCCTGCGGGGGTGTGTGTGTGTGGGGGGAGGGTTCATCTTGTTGTCAGAGGCTGCTGGTGGCACAGGCAGCATTTGCATCCATCAGTCCTTCCAGAGATGAGGGGGCCGGGCAGAGGAGAAGGACATTCCCACAGTTGAGCACACCACGGGGGTGTGGCCCGGCGGTGGGAGGACCCACGTGTGTCACAGATGCACACCCAGCCCACGCGCACTTCCAGAGCAGCCACGTGGCTCTGTGGCGCACTGGCCCTAGAGCTCTGGCTGTGTCCACTGCCGCCCTCCCAAGGGCCGAGGGATGTCCTTAGATGCCGAGAGGAGAGGGTGCAATGTGGCCGATGTCCTGGGAATCCTTGTGCCTGCTGGTTTGTAGGTTCCAGGTTAAACAGCAGGACTGGAGGAGGTGGGGCTGCAGAAATAGTAGTCATAATAATAATAACAACAAGAACAGTAATAATAATAGACAATACAACCACAATAGACTGCGTGGTCCTGTGTGGACAAGGCTGCCTGCTCCCTCTGAGGGCGGGGACTCCTTCTTGCCCCCATCAGACCCCCCGTGGGGACACTCCAGACATTCCTGGGTAGGGAGCTGGTGGTTCAGGGTGTAGGATGGCAGCCTTTTTCTTAAGGGACAGGTGGTTTTACCCTCCCCTCGGGGCGTGACACGCGCAATCCCTCAAGACGCAGGTATGAAGGATATGCTCCCAGACTCAACCACAGCACGTGGGGCGATCAGATCCCACGTTGTCAGGCACGCCTGGGAATTCCACATACGAGGTTTCAAATGATTAAAACTCCACCGTCTATGCGCTCAAAGCTTTTCTTTTTAGAACCATTCCCCTTTGTGGGAATGTTAGGTTGAACCACGATGTTTTTAAGCGGGACCATTTTGGGGAGGGGCCCTTGTTGTGATGTTCGGGGACTTTTCTGTCCTTGTAGACTCATAAGCATGGTGAGGAGGCCAGGGGAGGCCCAAGAAGTGACACAGGGGATGGAGGAGGTGCGGGTGCCGGGGAGCGTTGGGGGCCCCCCCGAGCCCAGGATGGGTCCTCCCTGCTGGTGGGCATTTTCCTGCCGGTTCTCTGGGGTGAGGCCTGCGGATGGCTTTCTCCTCCAGCTTCCTATCAGCTCATCGGTCCATTTAGGTGATGACACTTCCTGGTTCAAATGAAGCCAGATCCCCACATATTTGGCCAGAGGGTTGCAGAAGACTTCCTATTTGGGGAATAAAAGAGGAGGCGGCCTCTGGAGGCTTCAGGAAGTGGAAAGCCCTGGCTTCCGGTGCAGCCGCCAGGGGACAAACAGGGCACACGGCCCCAGACGCAGCTGAGGGTGCACGTCAGAGCACAGCCTCCCCGGATGGAGGTGGTCAGCCAGGGCCCCCCAAGTGTAGACATCCTGGCCCCGCAGACCCTGTCAATAGGAAATGGGAGTGTCTGGGGCTGGTGCTTTTCTGGGGGACGGTGGGGAAGCCTGGCCGTGGCAAAGGGACCCCGCCCCCCGACCCCGACCACCCCAGATGTGTCCAGGGGTCCTGGCTCTGCAAGGCTGCTGGAGGCTCCTCTGCGGCCGGCCTTGGCCACAACCTCCTGTCTGACACCTCACTTCTCAGCCTCTCAGAGGCACCTGGGGTGCTGGGCCCTTGAACCCCCGGCCCCCCTCTGAAGCTGGCTCTTGGGGAAGACCCAACACCGGGGGTGCGTGTCCCGGGCCCCACCCGCTGCCTTACCGCGTGGTTGGGCCGACGTCATGCTCTGACGGGATCCTGGAGGCAGAACCAGGAAGAAGCCTCCAGTTGCATCCCCACCTCCAACACCCTCCCAGTCGCTGCTGCAAATTTCTGTAGCTGGGGCTTCTGCAGCATGACCCTGGGCCTTGGGCTGGTAGCACCCTCTCCTCCTTCTGTCCTGCTGGCCTGGGGCAGAAGTGACCCATTGTCGGCAGAGCTGGGAGCCTGCCCAGGTCCCTGGGCACTCAGCATCCGGTACACGCTGTCTCTGGCTACAGGAGCCAGACATGTGGGCTGGTTAGTGCCCTGGGAGCCCCTTGGCAGTGACTGATGGCAGTTGGAGGGGAAGCAGCCCAGCTTCCCCTCCTCCAGGCCAGGCAACCCTGAGGTATGTCTACAGTCACCTGAGGCCCCAGTGGGTGGGCCCTGTTCCCCAGGGGTGTACGGGCTCCTGCCCTCCCTGACTCCCCTCCTGGTGTGTCAGGGGTCCCGTCCCACATAAACTGTCCAGAATCCTGTCTCACCATCTGCTTCTGGGAGATCCACCTGAGCAAGCCTCCCACTCATGCTTCACCGTCCCCTGGTTGGCCTCTCAGCGGTCCCTTCTCCCCTGTCTCTCTTTCTGGGCCCCCGAAGCATCGTTGTCCAGTGCAGAAGGTGGGCCTGCCTTTTGGCCAAACCATTGCTTGCTCTCTGATCCTGGGATTGTGGGTGGGGGAGGAAGAAGAGCTGGAAAGGGGGTGCGTCTGGAGGTGCGAGCAGACTGGGCGCTCACTGCGCTGACCCGTCCGAGTAGTGGGGACCTGGGCCAGCCCCGGAGACAGCTGGTGCAGCCCCCAGGCCTGGACACAGGCACCCCCTTCGCCAGCTCCCCGGGACAACAGAGCCTGCTGGTTACAGAAAGTGCTCCCTACATAACCAGCGTGAAGATACACGAAAAGCCCCAGGCAGGCAGGTCAAAACAACCAGGGATGGGCGGGAGCTCCACGGACAAACACTGGGGAAGCCGTGAGCAATGGGCGGAAAGCCCTGGCCTGGCAGGAAAGGGACTCTGGGTGGGGCGGCCCTGGAGAGAAAGTGGTGGGACAGACAGACACGCAGGCCACCGCAGCTCCCAGCGCAGTTGGCCTGCGGACGGAGCCTCCAGGACACCGGCCCAGCCCCTGCTCCTCTCACCCGGCAGCCCGGGCCTCCCAGCTGCTGTCCTGGCTGACGCCGCGCGTGACCCTGGGTGACTTGCAGGAGGCCTCCCACCTGCCTTGGAAACGGGTCCGGAGTTCCCCTGGTCTATGCTGGCCCCTCCCTTCACACCTGGATTTAGGCCCCACCCTGGGAGAACTAGGATGATCTCATCCTGAGAGCCTTAACTTGATCGCACCTGCAAAGACCCTTTTTCCAAATAAGGTCACGTTCACAGGTTCTGGGAGTCAAGACGTGGACATATTTTTAGGGTCCACCATTCATCCCACTCCAGTTGGCACAGGGAGGCGCCCCCTGGACCTCCTGGCTCTATTGTGAGCACGGGGAGGCTCCTGGAGGCGTCCAGGCTTGTTGGGACGAGCACGGTTGGGACAGAGCTGGCCTCCCCGAGCTGGGCTGCCAGCTCGCAACCACGTCCCAAATACACACCCACCCCATCCCTGTGGGCTCCTTCCTGAGCCGGCTCACCTGGTTAGATCATCTCTACCCATCTCTCCCTCCCGCCCCACCCGGAGGCCACCTTGACTGCTACTCTCAGGAGGGTCTCGGTAGCGTTTCCCTCCCTGGGGTACAGAGCCTTACCCAGACCCCCGCCTTGTCCCCCACCTTCTCTGGAGGGAAGCTGAGCCCATGTCCCCTGGCCCTGGTGGCTCGGGTGGGCATGCAGGGGTACCGAGGCCGCTCTGAGTCGCAGAGGCAGTGAGGATGGGAAGGAACGGAGGGAGGGGGTTACGGGAGATGAGAGGGGGCCCAAGAGGCCCTCGGAGACCCTAGGGCCTTAATCCAGGCTGTACCGTTCCCACCCCCAGCATCAGCCTCTCCCAACATCCCCAGGCCCTTTCCAGCTGCCTACCGCCCACTCCCACGCAGGACCCTGACAGAAGAGCCTTCCAGCCCTTCTCTTCCCCTCGCCCCTTACAGGGACCCAAAGAGCAAGACCAGCCCCACGTTTAGTGGGGGAAACTGCGGCCCAAGGTGGGTGTTCTGTTTTATTCTCTGTTCCTCCGATGGGGGCTGCCCGGCCTTTGCTCCTCCTGTCTTCACCTGAACTGTGCTCCCTGGGGGGGGGGGGGGGGGGTAGCTGGGTGCTCCCTGGGCCCTCAGGCCCTCGCCTCTGTGGCTGTCCTGGGAAGGCAGATGCTTAAAAATAGCTCCATCTTCCTAAGCCACAGGCCTCTTTTTTGGGAAGCCGGGCCCCACCTTCCGGCTTCCTGGGACACAGCCTCCAGACACATGGAGATCGGGGCTTGTCCACCCTGGCCCAGCTGTCCGAGCTGGCCACACCCCAGCCTCAGCTGCTGCGTGTCCCTGGGAGGCCGTTTCCCCTCCTGTTGTCTCTCTGGGGATCCGGTGGGGCGTGCAGCACATGCTCCACGGCCTCATGCTGTCCCCTTTCAGAGCAGTATTTTTATCCAGGGAGGTGACCACGGGTCATCCAGCCCTGCTCACCAAGACGCCCTGGAGTAGCAGCCTCAGGGCTGGAGAGTGCCCAGGCCTGGCATCGGGTGTGCACCGACCCGCCCATGGGCGGGGACCCCCTCCCACGGACAGCAGCCTCTCAGCAACCTCTTCCTTCCATGGCCGGAAGGGAGTCTGGAAGATTTTATCCCAAGCAAGTGGCCAGACAAGGAATGTTCTCAGGGGACCCCAAAGTGACTCACAATGGAAAGTAGGGGTGCTCACAGGAGCTCTGGGGCTGGCTGAGCAGACTGGACCACTTGTGATTTCTAGCTCTGTGGGTGGGAACCCCCTTCTGTCTCCCACAGTGGAGGGATGGGGGACCCTGAGGTGCTGCTCCCCCAGCAGGGGAGTGAGGGGTAACCCACCTGGGTGATGGGGGAGCCCCCAAGACAGTGCGGACAGCAGACCCACTGGCCTCTAAATAGCACCTCCACCGGCCTCCGGGGTCCTGAGAGCCCCCCATGATCCTAGTCCTGGGATGGTGACTCGGATGTCATGCGTGGTCCCCTGATGGAAGTTCAGGGTTGAAGCTGCTCACTGCTCATCTCCTGGTGCTCTGGTCCCTGTTCCAGAACCTACCTGCCTTAAACCTCTTCCTCTCTTGAGAGCATGCCCGCTGACTCGCTGTGGAGGGGTTTTCTGACAAGCGCGTGCTGTTATCTTGAACCTTGGATAGGTGTGTTTGGACCACTCACATGTCATTGATACGACACTTTGCTCTTCGCTCTGTCTGTCCCCTCTGGTTTGGCTCCCTGTTCCTTTTTCCTGCTTTCATATTTCAATATTTTGTTGTAGTCCATTTTAACTTATCTATTGACTTTTTGGCTCTATCTCTTCATATTTTTTAAGTGGTTGCTTCTCGGTTATAATATACTAACCCTAACCTTTCACAGTCTACTGAGAGTTCATATTTCACAATTGCCAGGAAAACATAGAAGGCATATAACCACATAGACCCCTTTCTCTCCTCTCTTCTCTAAAGATCTTGTCCAGCTGTCTTCTGCCTCTGTGTTGTTTTCAAAAATGTTTTATTTGTTTTTAAAATGTTTTCCCTCATTTACTTTGCACCTGATTTCTTTTTAATTAATACACTTTTTTAGAGTAGATTTAGGTTCACAGAAAAATTGAGTGGAAAGTACAGAGAGATCCCATATACTGCCACTCTCTCCTGCTCAGGTTCCCTGTCCGCGTTGAGCTGCCTGAGCCTCCACTGTTGTGAGGCAGTGAGATGTAAGGGCTGACTCCTTCTTTGCCAGAACCAGAAGCCCACACTTCAATGTACACAGTCATTTTGACTGGTGTAGCTGGTACCATATTTTCGGGCCACTAAATTCAGTGGTGTAAAAATTCTAATTGTATTCTTCAGAAAATCAGTTTAACCTATATTTGAAACCCTCCATTCCTCCTGATGGCAAGAAATATAATCTTGGTCAAATCTGGGAAAACTATGCTATTCCTATCTTAAATCATTACTTTTCAGATTTTCCCTTCCCCTGTCTCACTGAGGAACAGCGATAGAGAGGGTGGGCAGTGGGTGACTCTGGTGTTTCTGGGTTGCCTGGAAATAGCTGTGGGAGGGGGCTGCCATGGCTCAACTCCCCACAACTGGCTGTGAGGCAACTCCGTGGACGGGGCTCCAGCTTCAAGGAGTTTGACCCCAGTTGCAAACAGCCCCGGTGATGGCAGGAACCATGGTGGCCCCCTCTGTGGGGTTTCTCTGTGGGGTTTCTCTGCCCCTCCCCCCTGGTGCCGTGGAGTATGGAGAACCGAGGGGTGGCAGGCGCTGCTCCTGGAGGGCAAACACGTGCAGCCATCCAGTCCTGCACACCTCTCATGGGCCGGGGGCTCAGGGCCTGCAGGCATCTTGCCGCTGACCTCTCCCTGTGGGTTTCATCCCCACTGTGGGATGGCTGTAGGGTTTGGCCAAGCCCATGGTTTGCCCTCAATCTGGGGGGCAGTGCTGTGGCAGAACCTGGTGGCCATCCCTGTGGCCTGCCTCTCCTAGGTTTGTGTGTGTTTTGATACAAATCCCACGGTGGTTAAGTCATTACTAAGCCCTCCTCCATTCCTGCCCGAGTCTTCCCAGACAACAGGAGCTCCGGGAAGATGGATCATGTCTACACGGCTTTGCGCACCGCCTGGCCCGTTGCCACGAACCCCTGGGAGCCTGTACCCAGACTAAGAAGGCTGATATCAAGGAATTTCTGGGAAATATTTATAATGCTGGGGGCCTGAATAACACTTCCCACTTAACGAGGTCCTTTTCCTCCACACCTCAGGGTACCAGAAGGGCCCGCTGCTCTTTTCTTCTTATTCAGGAGGAAACACGAGCATCGGATGGTGCAAATTCTTATGGCAGAACCAGCAAGGGCCTGAGTCCCACTGCAGGGCCCAGCCCGCTGGCCAGCGAGCCCTGAGCTTGTTCGAGTCACACATCTCTCTGAGAATCTGATGCAAGACAGAGGCTGTGTCCCCTAGAAACTGCACATCCTCACACCTCTCGTATGCAGTCGTGGGGTTCACAGGGTTCTGAACCCAGGCTGTATCAGTCAGGGTTCTCCAGAGAAACAGCCAGGAGGAGACGTGCCGAAAGAGATTTATAATAAGATATTAGCTCACGTGATCACGGAGGCCGAGAAGTGCCACAATCTGCCATCTGGAAGCTGGAGACCCAGGAAAAGACGGGTGGAGTGTGAAGGCCTGAGAGCTGGTGGTGCCGACTCTGTTTTGAGTCCGAAGGCCTGAAAGCCAGGAGCAGTGAGGACAGGAGGAGACCAATGTCCCAGCTCATGCGGTCAGGCAGGGGACAAGTTCATCCTTCTGCTGCCTTTTGGTTCAATTCAGGCTGTAGCGGATTGACTGAGGCCCACTCACCTGGGCAGGGTCCTCGGCTTTCCTCAATCCACCATTTCAAACGCTGACCTCTCCATAAACACCCTCCCAGACACACCCAGAAATAACGTTTAACCAGCTATCTGGGCGTCCTGTGGCCCAGTCAAGCTGACACATAAAATTAGCCATCACATAGGCCAATGTCGATGCCCCTGACTGCCCCAAGATGTCCCTACTCCTGCCAGGGTGTACCTGCCTGTCCCCTACCCCGCTGGGGCACGTCTGGTTGGCCACCTGGTGCAGGCGTCAGCTCTGAACGAGCAGCCCTGGTGAGTTCACACGGGACCGGCCTGTGAGTGTCTTGCTCTAGCCAGCTGATCTGTGGGAGCATGGAGGGTGTTCTTGTCATCGTGGACACTAAACAGATGTTGGGGGTAGTGATGGGGATTCAGAAGCTGAGCTCCAGACAGCGGTGAGAAGCAGACCCTGGGGTTTAACTTGGAAACACACAACCCACAGGGCTAAGTACCACTCTTCAGTGGGAGGAGGAAACAGACAGCGAGATGCTGAAAGAGCTACAGGAAGCGTCAGGCGGCACATCTGATGCTCATTTGCAGGGAGGTGGGGAGGGGGGGCCAGGTGAGTCTGCAAAGGAAGAGGTTCCGGTGTGGCCGTGGCCCAGGGGGACGTCACCAGAGGACAGTTCTGCTGCTCAAGGAGGGTGGGTGGCAGGTCTGGCTGAGCTGCGCCCGCTCCTTCCCTGACCAGCGGCCATGTTCTCGGGATGGGTGGCGAGGACGTGGCGTCCATGGGAAAACTCTGAGGCTGCTTTCCTCTTGGCGGAGCCAAGCTCGGAGGAACACCAACTGCCAGCACAATGGGAGGAAAACCTATTTCCTTTACTTTTCTTAGGGGAAAAATTAAAATTCTGAACAAACACATGACAGGGCTCTCTCAGTCTTGTCTCCTAGAATCCGTAAGTGACCGGTGTCATCGGGAAGATGTGGAGAGGAACACACACGACCTGGGTCTCTGACCGCAGGCACACTGCCTGGCCCGCACAGCCTCAGTTTCTTCATCTGTCAGTCGAAGGGGTTGGATGAGAACAGAACGTGAACCTGATGTGGCCGGGCGGCTGTTACTCCTGACGTCACTAGCCTGCAGCGTTTTGAATACTTATAAAAATTAATTGCCTACATTTAAAAAATGGAAATAGCACCTAAAAATCCGGCTTTGCTGAAAGTCAGTCTATGCCGGGATCAGGACCCACGTGGCTCCAGTTTGGAGGGGACATCTGTTCTCCAATTCTTCACTGGCCGTGCCACTGCACTGCCCCTTCTTGTGTGCATTCCTGCCCAGCCCCTGCAGGCGCCGACCTCCCACACCCCGTCCGCGTGTTTCCAGAGGCCCCTGAAGCCCCACTGCTCTCTACCCATGGTGACCTGTGATCCCAGACCGGGGACCAAGCCACCCTCAGCTGAAACAGGCCTGAAAAACCAGCCGTGACACACGGTCCTCGAGGAGCACAGCCACCGTGTGGTCAGGGTCATGGTGCCCACTCCGGCTGGGACGTAGTCACCGAGGGGTCGATGCTGCTGTGTGTTCAGGGCACCCCCAGAGCGAGTGCACAGGCATGGTGGGCCTCTCCCTTGGGTCTGGCCGCTTTCACACACTGTCCACTTGCAGGTGGGCCTGGCCACCCGGCAGCATCCCCGGGTTGCTTGATGGGGGCAGATCCCCAAACAGTGTCCTCTGAGCCAGCAGGCCTGACTGTTGACAGACCCCCTGGGTGGTCTGACCCTGGGCAGGTTTGGGACCACCAGGTACTCTGGGACCCCTCTTTGCTGGTGCCTTGGCATTCTGGGCTCATACCCCAGGACAGTAAGGGGGCCTGGCCCTTCCAATTTCATTGCCCTCCTTGGCTCCAAGCCTGCCTGGCCGCGAGTGCCAGGGTAGGGCTGCCTGTCACAGAGGCCACCTCATCGATGGAAGGGAGGAGCAGAGAACTCACCTGTGCACTCCAGGTCGGGTGGTCTGTGCAAATGCAACTCTCAGGGGAGGAGGGCTCTGTGCTCTTGCCATGCCCTGTTTGTGTGGGTCATGTTGACCAAAGTTTGTTTTGTCCAGGCCCTGAGAGGTCAAGAGTGTGACAGCTCATGTGCTGTTGAGTGGAGATGCTCCAGACACAGGTGCTAGCCTGTGAATGAGCCTGGGTGTGGTTTGAACACACTCATGCACACCTGAGCTTGGACACACAGGGTCACACATGCACACATACACACAAGCAGACACACCACACACGTGCACACGCACATGCTCACACATGAACTTACAAGTCACGCACAGTCACATCACATGTTCGCACACCAGCAGACACCTGAACTCGCGCACAGTCACACGTGTACACATGGTCACACGTGAGCATACACACACCACACACATCAGCTCACACACACACACGTGTGCGCACCCTCTACTCCACGTGGAGATAAATGAACAGGTGAGTTTGGAGAGCTCATCCAAAGATGCTTCTGTTGTGTCCAGGCCTCTGAGGGTCTCGGCTGCAGACGCGGCAGGCCTTGCTGTGTTAGGAACGAGCAACGACTATAAATAAGTCTGTGCACAAATAAATAAAGCCTCGACTCAGTAAACGGAGGTTTGCCAGGGGCGAAGTCCTCAGGAAGGCATTTCTGTGAAGGGTGACACAAGTCGTCACTCCTGGAGTGAGGGGACTTCGAGACGCGTCAGTGCCCTTCTTTGTCTCCGAGGAGTTGCGGTCCGTATGTTTGCACCTTGGGAAACGAACTCCCGCACTATCGGCGAGCGCCCGGTTCCTCGGTCCCCTTTCCACTCAGCCGCCAAGACCAGGCCCGTTACACAGCGCCCGGGCTCGGTCCGGGTTTTGGTGCCACGTCACCAGAGCCTGTGGCTAGAGTCTCTCCGCAGAGGTCCGGAGCTGGGCGCCATGTGCCGGGCAGCCCAGGGGGAGGGTCGGTTCAGTTGAGGCTGTGTCTCCTGGGCTCGAGGTTGGCAGGCGGTATGTCAGGGGACCTGGGTGGGCGGGGAGATGAGAAGTTGTGGCCACTCTGCGTCAACAGGAGGTCCGGAGTGATCACTTGCACACACCCACACTCCCACACACATGCACACAAACGGAATGTGGAGAGGTTTGTTACTCACATAACGAGGTTTCCCGGGGAGAGCAGTGCAGGCTCCCCAGCTGGAGTGCGGTCTCGAGAGAGTGTAGGGGACTGGCCGGGGTTTCGATTGTGGCTGGGGTGCAGCCGCCGTCAGGGGTCTCACACGTGGGCAGGGGCTCCCGTGGTTGGAACCTCCGGCAGCACCAAGGAAGGAAGCACCTGGGTTTTCTCATCACCCAGATGTGGAGAAAAGGGCAGGGGGACAGGTGGGACTCGATAGGCGTCAGTGCTGAGACATTGGACGTGGAGCCCTCATTACGGAAGTGGAAGCTGGGACGGGGTGGGAGAAGCCAGGCAGCTGGGCAGTGCTGGGCGGCCGACCCCTGGCTCTCTGCAGGCTGCAAGCTGTGTTGGCAATGGCCTGAGACTCGCAGGGGCCCCGGGGCTAGTGCAGACGGGGCTCTGCTACTCCAGGTGCAGGGTCTCCCTTCCGGCCCCACAGTTACCTTCCAGCTGCTTCTGCCTCCTGCCTTCAGATCACCCCTCCAGGTGAAGCCAGCCAGGACCCTTCAGCAAAGAGGGTACCTGGTCCCCTGCAGGCGGCTCCATGGACATAGCTTCCTTCTTCTGGAGTCCAGAAGAGCAAGTGCTGCTGGGACAAACATTGGACACAGGTGCAGGACGCCCTGCCTGTGCAGCCCCCACGGCTCCCATGGCTCTTGGGCTGCGCCCCGGCCCCATCATGCATGGAGAGCTGTGGTTTTGCCTGCCCGGCTCCTGTCCCTCCTCTGGGGGACCTGCTCCTCCCCGACTCCAGCTACGTGTCTTTGGAGGGCTGGCACTCAGTCCTTCCCTCTGTGTTTATTTTGTAAAGGACTTTTCACTATCCTTGCAATAAACACTTGTAGATGCATCCCAAGAAACTCAACTCAAGTCAACAAGGATGGGCTGCTCGGTCAAGGATGGAGGAAGGTGGGGAGTGAGAGTGTGGGCGCTGGATCCACGTAGGAGGATGTTCAGGGTCAGGCAGGCAAGACGTCCAGGTCCCAAGGGCACCTCTGGGAGGGGCCAGGGCCTCAGGGAGGGGAGACTGGGAAAATGGGGTGGCCGGGGGCTTCCCTGGTCTGTGGGAAGAGAGCAGAGTGAGGCATGGAGAGAGAGAGATTTGACCCAAGCCTGGCCTGTCCAGCTGTCCCTGAGGCGGTGGCGGCCCTGCTTGCTCGTGGTCTGCATGTCTGAGCCCACCAGCTCCCTTTGGCCCAGGCCCCTCCGAGTTCGGTTTCTCCCATCTGTGAACAGAAGAGTCCCCGTCTGGGGGGCCCCTGCGCTGATCCTGCTGGTCTATTGGACACCCCAACTCACTGGCCTGCACCCCGATCCCAGCCTCGCCCAGGATCCCCTCCCAGCCCCTCCTCCCTTCTACCTCTTACCATCTCTCGAGGTTCAGCTGAGGTGTTGCCTCCTCCGCCTTGCTCCCCCGCGCCTTGGCTCATTGAGTCTCTGGTTGATCCACTCAGTGGTTGATTGACTCCTTTAGTTGACTCATTTCTGTGGTCCCCTAGCACCAGGCACTGACCTGGGCACTGGGGTCCAGTGGAAATTAGGAGCCGTGTGTCCTTGGGGAGCATCCGTCTGGGGGAGACAGACATGAAACAAACCAAGGTCTCCAGGTGGCATCTGAACACTGAGCAGTGCAGGGGGCTGTGAGGGGAGTGGGGACCAGGCCCTGCCTGCCAGCTCCTCCCTGTGTCCCTGATGCTGCTCTTCTGTCCCCGTGTCCCTGGTGTACCCTCTCCTGCTGTCCAGTCTCCCCTCTGAGCCCTGCCGGCCACCGCCTCTGACTGCCAGTCATGGGTGCGGGAGGCAGGACTCCTCTCCGTCTGGTTCCAGAGCCACGAATGTCCTGGATCACAGCGCGCAGTGAGTACCTCATCCTCTGGACAAAGCTCCCTGGAACTCACCATGTGTCCCGTGCCTTCCCGGAGCCGGAGGCCATGTGGTTTCCATCCCAAGGCTGGGGAGGCTGGGCTTCTGGCCACGAGCTGTGGCTGATTTCTGACTAACCCAAGGTCCCACTGGTGATCAACAAGTCAATGAAGGATCTGAAGATCCCCGATACTGGCATGCTGCCAAAACACGGCCACAAAGCCTGAGACGCCCTCCGAGGAGCCGAACGAGGGTGCACGGCCCCGCAGCTCAGAGCTCGGCACAGGCACCTCACTCGAACGCTCTGAGTCACATGTGACAGACAGGTCAACGTCCCCAGGTGATATGGAGTGAGGGGCCGGCGGGCACCCAGGGCATGGGGTCCTCTGGCTGACCACCAGCCTGAGGCCGGCATGGGTGGCCAGTCATGCGCCTTGTCCTCAGCGCTCCTGCCTCCCCAGCTGCTGCAGGGTCTGCCCCCCAAGCCCCCAGCCTTCCTCGCGCTCTGGGCGATGGCCTCAGGTGCACGTCCCTTCAACACAAGGGCCGGTTTTACAAACTCGGCCTACAAACTCCGCCAGAGGCCTATGGAGGTCTGTGCTCTTGCGCTCAGGCCAGGCGAGAGGGAAGGGGCTGCCCCACTTCTGCATCCTCAGACCCCCGCCCGCCCGGCTGCAGGGATGGACCTGGGTGGGAAGATCAGCCCCTCTGAGGCCGATGGACCACCAACACTTTGACCCCAGGGGGCCCGGGGCCCAGGGCATCCCCCACCCCTGATGGCAGGTCTCTAGCAGTGCTGAAGCCCTGAGAGCTCCAATGACACCACTGGCAGGGCCTGGCTGGGGGCAGCCCCCACGGGTGATTGGGGTGGTCTCTTCTGGAGACCCCTGAAAAGTCTTCCCTGACCGCTAACCCCTGGGGCCTGGGCTCCTCTGCCCCTGGATTTTGTGCTCTGTGTGGGTCCCTTCCCCACCTCATCCTGCCAAGCATCGTCTTGAGTGCTGCTCCCCCTCCCAGAGCTTCCTCCTCCAGCGGGGCCAGCCTGGGGCCACCACTCAGCAGTTTGAACCTGGAGCCCCGGGGACAACGACGCGACTTCAGAGGGCTGTCACTGGGCTTATGAACCAAGCAGAGGCCCGTGGTGGGTCTTCAACCACGGGCTTCCTCCTCCGTTTCCAGTTTGCACGCTTTCTCCATGGCCTCATCCCTCTGCCAAGCCTGGACCCCGAGGTGTCGAGACTCCCACCTGCTCCTCCTGGCTCCCCGTTGGAGCTGCCAAGCCAGGCCCACCCACACTGGGGAACCCGTGGACCTGAGGGGTGCCCCTGCTGCCGTGCCCTGGGGAGGGGTCCGAGCGCCTGGGAGCAGCCTCTCCTCAGTTGGTGGATGGTCCTCTGGGAAACAGCTGTGTCGTTTTTGGCAGAGGGCCCAGCATCGTTGGCAGGCCTGCCATTTTCAGTTGCTTAACACATTAGACGCCTGAGTGGTCAGCATCCCAGATCTGGTTCTTCCTGGGAGGCTGGCCAGCCGGCCAGGCAGTCGAGGCACGTTGGCAAGGATGTGCCCGGTTGGATGAGAGAGCAGGGACTGACACCAGGCCACCAGGCCACCCAGGACCGCTCTCTCCTCTCCTGCTGCCGTGTGTGGCCTTCCCTCCTCACGCACACACCACACACCACACACACACGCGCACACATCTGACATGTACCTGTACACACACCGCACATGTACATATACACTCAGCATACACACCAGCACTCACTCGCACACACACGCGCGCACCATAGACGCACACCCCATCCTATCTCATGCTCCCTCCGCTGTGCCTTTCTGGATTCTGTCCACTTCCTCCTGATGACGGGTCTCTGTTGGGAAAGGACAGAGGTCGGGACACACAGGAGGCAGGGGCTGTGGAAGATGGTCAGATCAGCGGAAGGTGGGTCCCAGGCGTGGGCCTGAGAGACAGGAGCTGGAGGCCGGAAGGAGGCAGTCCTGGCGATGGGCAGTCTGGGGCAGGGAGGGCGGCAGGGTGAGGTCAGTGGGGAGGGTCGTGCAGGCGGACGCTGGCTTCTCCAGGAACCAGGGTGGAGCTGACAAGAGTGGCAGGGGCAGGGCCAGGGCCTCGGGAGTGGGGTGGGCCCCGGGAATCTGTGGGGGCCGTGGTGGGGAGCAAGCATCATCTGCAAGAATGAGCTTCAGCACGAGGGTTTTAGGGAAGATGGAGGACTGAGGTCTGACGCGACCGCGAGGAGCCAAGAGGCAAGGCTTGACCCCCGGTCCCGGTGGAGGGGAGTGAGGGAGAGAAGACCCCACATCCAGCATGGTGCTGGGGAAGCAAGATCTTGGTGGGGGGCGGGGGCCACTTACAGCAGGAGGTGGGGGGATGTCGGGGACGAGGGGGTGCTCTGTGGGCTTCTGCTGTGGCCCATCTATCTCAGGAGGAGTGGGAAGCTCAAGGGGTTGGGATGGGTGGGAGGTGGGCAGGACTAGGGGGGCGCAGAGCCATGTGGGGTGAGGGGTTGGCGCCCTTGGAGCTGAAGGCCTCTCGTGGGCACTGATGGTGGGAACAGGGGTGCAGGCACACAGGGACGGGTCTGGGGGTCTCAGAGCAGACTGAGGGAGACAGGGTGTGAGTGTGCGACGTGGGTGCACGAGGGGTGTGTATGCGTGTGTTCTACGTGTCTGAGTGTGTACATGTTTGACGTGTGTGGGCAGACCCTGGAGCGCTCCACTCCCACTGATGGAGGCGCAGAGATCAGCGGCCGGCTCTGCTGATCCCTGGAACCAAGTTCAGGAGAAGGGGCTTCCTCGAGGGCTGGCAGCCTGGAGTTTGGCGCTGAAATCAGTGTTTGGAGAATTCAGAAGGAGGGTGCTGGAACTCCCAGAGATTCTTTTTAATGCAAGGGATTTAGCTAAGAAATAAAAGCATTAGTGACTTCAAAGAGCCATCCCGAGTTCAGGATATGGTCAGCGTGTGTTTCTGGCCTCGAACAGAACTCCAGAATGTTCTAGACCCCTAAAGTGTCAGTTCGGCCTTCCGTTTTCACCCTGAGCCAGGGAGCAGGACTGACAGATATAAGGACATTTACAGCAGGAGTTGAAATGGAAGGGGGATGTGTCTCCCCCCAACCCCAGCCAGCTGACATGGCCGTCCAGGCTCACCCCCATGCTGGAGGTGTCCCTGAGACTTCTCAGAAGGCTGAGCTCCCTCCGGGGGGTTTGCTCTAGTTCCAGCATCCGAGCAGGGCCAGGAGTCGCGTCTCTGGGTTTCTTTAACTTGTTTCCCTGTGCCCTTGCTGGGAAGAATGAAATTAAACAAAATCCTAGTCCTAGAACTTGATGGATGCCGGCGGGGGGCACCACACAGGGCTGGGGAGGCACTACCAGTTGGCCCATGGTGCATAAAAACGCGGCTGCCTTCTCCACCTCCTGGCTGTCGGCTCCCAGAGCCGAGTGTCAGAGGCCCCAGAGAAGGAAACGATTTACGGAGGACGAGGCCGCGCTGGGGCAACAAACCCATCAGCATTCCCGGAGTGTTTGGACATTTCCAAAGATGGATCATGTGAGGACTCTGTGATTTGCGATCTGAAGTGACATCAAAGAAAGCGTGTCCTTCTGGTGAAATTCATGATTCCTGGCATTCCTGAAAACTTCGTCACTTTGAGTCCTGGAAAAGTGAGCGCCAGGCCCCTCCCTCGTGGCCTCTGTGCCGTGGGAGTGCTGTCCGCGGAAGTCTGCGTCGCATGCATGTCCCTGTGAGTGGGAAGGCAGAAGAGAACTCAGGAGGCTGTGTGGGGGTGGAGGTGACCGGGGTGTTGGGAACGCATTGTCGGGGACTCTCTGTCACCCCTGTGGTCTCCCTTAGGGTGTTTGATGGATGGGGTGTCAGAGCGCTTTAGTCCCCAACTTTCTGCTGGCAGGCGATTTCTAAAAGATGTAACTGGAAATGCAACCCTGGCATTTCTGTCCTAGTGGGGACACAGCCCCTAGGCCCCGAAGGGACACCAACAGTTCCCGGGAAGACTGTGTCTCTTGGGAGAACATCAGGGTGACAGTGGCGGGCAGAGGGTCGGAGTGGGCTGGGGCCAAGCGCGTGTTGTAGGCATTCAGCCACTGCCTGCTCCCTGCGGCTGGGCTGCCAGCAGGCTTGGAACTCGCTGACCGCGTCAGGGCAGGACAGCTCCGGGCCAACGAGGGCAGGACCTTCACCGCCTCTCCGCCTTGTGAGTTTTCCCAGAGGGTGGTGTCCAAGCCTCTGTGATTGTGATGGACTGAAGGTTTGTGTCCCCGCCAAATTCATGTGTTGAAACCCCAATCCGCAGTGTGATGGTATGAGGAGGTGGGGCACTCGGGAGGTGATCAGGTCATGAGAGTGGGGGCTGCATGAATGGGATCAGTGTCCTTGTAAGAAGAGACACACGAGAGAGCTTGCTTATCTCTCCATCACGTGAGGACACAACAGCGAGACAACTGTCTGTGAACCAGGAAGCGGGTTCTCACCAGGCACCGGATCGGCCAGCACCTTGATCTCGGACGTCCAGCCCCCAGAACTGTGAGAAATAAATGCCTATAGTTTAAGCCCCTAGACTGGAGTATTTGTTATAACGGCCTGAGCTCACCAGGACAGTGGCAACGTGTTCTTCAACAATAGCAAGTATTTGAGCGCACACTCCCAGCAATGAATATAGATCTATTTCCGCATGTCATGTGGACCAGCATACTAAAATACTATAGATGTCATAAAACGCAGGCTTCTTAAACACTTTAAAACTATGAGGTACAAAATAAGCATAAGAGGAGTGTTTGTCTTTTCTCCTCGCGCGTCCCCAGGCCACACGCTCCTCCCTTTGCCATCGTCCCTGGTCCAACGTTAGGGCCGGCAGAGTTCAGCTTCGTGGTAAGGACTAGCCTGCTTTTTGCTGTTGTTAATTTTTTGTGCTATGTTTTAAACTGTTTATGATGATTCTTCTCAAACGTCAGCATCAGAGTGAAGGTACCACGGCCAATCTTGTTTGACCTCTAACCCCCTCCCCAACTTCCCGAACCCCCTTCCTCTCCCTGGGTGCTTTGAAAGCAACCCCTGGACCTCATTTCATCAGAAAAACACTTTAGGAGGGAGCCCGACGGAACGCCTGCTTTTTAGAGTTGGTTTCTTCGAACACAAAGTCCACAGCTTGATGTGACTCGAAAGGCTCTTTTGAACTCTTCCTTTCTCCTCCCCCTTCCCTGCTCCCTTCCCCTCCCTGCTTAACTGTCACTCACTTGTTCAAGAAACCTGGTCATCTGTCCAGTAGAATGTCCTATGTCCCAGAGTTTGCTGGCTGCGTCTCTGCAGTGCCACGTAACACGTCCCTCTGTCCCCGAGTTTCCTGCAGATTAATCCAGTGTGGCAGTGACGGCAATGACAATGGCAGGACCTCCTTGCAGGCAGTGTGCTCTCCCATCAGGACCCGGAGAGCCAGGCTGCTGTCTGGGGCAGTTAAGCTTGAGCGGCGGAGTCAGGCCCATCATTGTAAAAGCTCCCATCATCTCTCTCCTGGTGACTTCAGCTGCCTCCAGGCGTCACTGCCCCACTCCCTGATTTTATTGTTTTTTTTTTTCAGTTGAGATACAATTGACGTATAACATTATATTAGTTTCAGGTATACAACATAATGATTCGATGTTTGTATATAATGTGAAATGATCGCCACAATAAGTCTGGTTAACACCCATCACCACACACAGACACAATGTATTGGTCTTAGTGGGCTGAGGGAAGGAATTAGCGCCATCTGCTATGGGGAAGCGCAGAAGCTGGGTCACGAGGAGGCTGGGCTCTCCAGGGCAGCAGGGCGGCCACGAGGTTGACATAGCCCCCGGTGGACCCTGGACGGTTAGATCCCCACGTGGCCAGTTGGGAGGACGTCAAGACACAAGCCCAGGGCAGGCCCTCCTGGAGCTCTGGGCCATCTCCAGCGGGACCCCGGGCAAGTCCTCCAGCTCCTCCAGCTCAGGCCTCGTCCGTCAGCGGGAGCCGGCTTGCTTCAATGCACCCACAGAGCAAGCCATCCTTGCAGTAGAGCAGCAGGCTGCACGTCCTTCCCCAGGGGTCCAGGAGGGAGCACAGCCGATGCCCGAGACGCCCTCTGAGTGACCTTCTCTCCCCAAGTCTGGAAAGGTGCCGCTCCCCACCACCCTGGCGGATGGAGAGCACAGCTGCTCAGGTCACTTTCTGTGAGGCCTCATTCTCTCCTGGAATCCTGGTTGAGAAAAAGCTGGCTCAAGGAATGATCTAGAGGAAATAGATTTATGAATGTGGGAAAGGGTGCTTAGCAAAATGAATTTACTCAGGAAAATGGGCCTTAGGTAAGAGAGAGGGGGCGGCTCTACCCCCAATCACTACTGTCAAGAGGAGTTTGGCCCCATGTGCTCCAGGCTCTGGGGGAGGCCGCGGGCTGCGGGGTGCTGACGGTGGGGTGGGCACCATCAACAGGCCACCGCCCTGGCCCCAGGCTCGCCGCGGGCACGGAGTGCCAGCTGGACCAGGCCAGGTGCACATGGCACCTCTGCCTTACAGCTCTCGATCCCCCTCGGCCACTGAGGACCTGGAGCGAAGTCCTCCGAGAATGCCCCAAACGCCACACTTCAGACGGGCCGGCTCCGGGAGCCTCCGTCATGGGCGCTCCCGTAAATCATGTTCCTGGCACCACGGGGCCAAGTGGTGATTTGTCAAAGCAAACATGAGCGACCCGGCCGGCCTGGCAGGCTGCCCCTGGCCTGTCCTGGAGTCCACTGGACTCCTGCCCACCTGGACCGCGGCCAGGAGGCTTGCCAGACTGTTGGGCTGCTTGCGGGCCAGCCCCTCCGCTGTGCAGAGCCAGGGGCACCCTGGTGTGGCGGCCATGACTGCGGGGACACAGAGGGGCTCAGCGAGCAGCTGGTAACCCACAAAAGTGGGATCTGTTCAAGGCCTGGCCTCCGCCTGATTCACCTCTTTCTTCTCAAATGAACAGACGATTTTTTTAGAGCAGTTCTCCCTTTAACGGAGAAATTGATCAGAAAGTGCAGAGATCCCCCCCAGGCCTCCCAAACATGCCCTGCTTTCAAAAGCCATGAG
Source organism: Equus quagga (assembly GCF_021613505.1). Classification (NCBI taxonomy): domain Eukaryota; kingdom Metazoa; phylum Chordata; class Mammalia; order Perissodactyla; family Equidae; genus Equus; species Equus quagga. The sequence goes on along the minus strand of NC_060287.1, from coordinate 38,201,576 downwards.
CTGCCGAGGGCCTCGTGGGGGCCACCTGATGGGACCTTGGCCTTCAGACCAGGGACATGGCAGCCCAGGGTCTCCTGGCGGGTGGGGCTGGGAGCTCACATGCCACTGTGAACTCAGCCGTGAGGGGAGGGCTCCCACGGAGCCCTGGGTGACTGGCAGCTGCTGAGGCCCTCAGGCCCTAGAACCATCATGTAGCCAGGACAGGGACTCAGGGTGCAGTGGCTTATTAGGGGATGATCCCAGGGAACAGGGGTGAGGGAGGGGCAGAGGGAAGGGGGTGGAGGAAAGCCAGGAGGAGGGGCACTATGAGTCCCCTGCTGAGGGTACCCCAGGCTGTGTCTGTCCATCTGCATCAGCTGAGGCGGTCCCAGGCTGCTGGGCAGACAGGAGGCTGTGCTGCGCTCCGTGAGGCATGTGCTGCTGGTGCAAAGGGCCTGTGGCCTGAAGGCTCTGGGGGTGGCACACCCCTTGCTGGGGCGGCTGCCCCTCCCTTTCTCTTGCTGCCTGTGGGTGGAGCAGTGGGATGGTGGGGGCGCTGCCACTGAAGAAGACAGCAGAGCCTTGCAATGCCCTCGCCTTCAAGCAGCCCCTCCCAGGAAGCAGAGGGCAACGAAAATCAAGAGAATTCGGTTGCAATTTCCCGAGGACAGGGTCCTAGCTTCTTTCAGTAACCAGGACCCCTGGAGAGCACCCCGGAGCTCTTGCTCCTCTCTGAGCCTCTCGGCTTGCAGGCTGCGTCCTGCTCTGGTCCATCCACAGCGTGTGTTGGAGGGAGGGGACATGGCTTCTGCTCTTGGTTAGGAGCTCAGGAGTGATGAGGGGCTGATGAAATCCCGGTCTGAGCCCTGGGTTTGCTCCTCCTCCTGGGCCCGTCTGGCCAGTGGATCCATCTGGCCAGTAACCGCGTGCCGGCTGAGCCCCTGCCCTTTGAGCGGGAGGTGTGGGCCGTGCTGTGGTGTGTGATCACCTTCTGTTTCTGCTCCGGGGCTCCAGGAGCACAGTGAGCAGTCGGGAGCCTGGGCACCTGGCTCCACCTTGAATGCACCCTGACCAGGAAGAGGGGTCCAGGGGTGGGGCTGTCAGTCTTGTTCTATGTGCCCCCAGCTGCTGGCTGGGCTGCAACACTGCTTTTCGTCACGTCGGTGGTGGGGACCCCAGCCTGGCCTTGGACCAGGGCAAGCAGCCGTCTTGGGGTCCCAGACTTAGTGTCCCTCAGCCCCGGCCCCATGGGAGGGGAGGTGATCCTGGTACCACCCTGTTGGCCCTTCCACAGCAGCTCTGTGACTCAACCTCTCCGTGCCTCAGTTTCCTCATCTGTAGAATGGGCTGAGTAATAGAAGCCACCTCACAGGGTGGGTCAGGGGTCACTGCAGGCCCAGAGTCTAGCACGAGGTCACGTCTTCGTTGAATGGTCAGCAAGGGTCGGCTTTCCCACCTCTTCCACGTCCATCTCCCCATTTCTTCTGCACCATAAAGGGTGCAGCAAGTCCGTCTGTCCTGCAGGACGGCCACTTCACCGGCTTCCCCACCCGCCTCCACTGGTGTCGACGCCTCCCGCAGCGGCATGCTGCACCCACTCGGCCTCACGGTGCTAGGGTCCAGGCCCTGCACCTGAACTTTGCCGTAGATCTCGAGGGGCAGGTGTCATGAGAACAAGGATTATCCACAAACAGGTGACGTGTGTTCCCAGTACGGAGTGTGCCGGGGCGTCGCCACTGGAGAGCACCATCTGAGCACAAACCCAACTGCAGGGGACCAGCATGCTCCCTGGTCTGCCCTGGGCTGTCATTCCTCTTCAAGATCCGCGTCAGCTCCACGTCTCCTCTGGCCTTTTCTACATGACGCCCCAGCACGGCCTGCAGGCCCATCGCCACCCCAGGACGCATCCCTGTGAGGAGAGGTGTGACCACGTGTCTGCCTCTGGGCAGGCCAGAAGCCCCTCAAGCCCCCCACAGAGACAGGGTGTCCTGGAAGGCCCTGGCTGTTCCTCTGCAGCCTTTCGAGGCCCTGTGAGCCGGCTGGGTGTGGGGTCTCTCTGTTCACTGGCCCCCCAGGGACCCCCTTGGCTCTGGCTCCCTGGTTGGGCCCCCAGAGGAGAGGGCTGCTGTCAGGGGTCCTGGACCACTCTCCCGGGAGCTCCGGGCAGGCTCTCTGCGCCTTTAAGGGGCTGAGTCAGCTGGAGACCCCTCGGGATGCTTGAGAGCTCCCCCATCTCCATTCCTGGGCGCCGGGGTCCGTGGGGGGCTCCCCTCCCCTCTGCTTACTCCCCTTGTCACCCCTTCCATGTTCCCGCTCTGGAAGGTCATGGCTCCTCTTCTCCACCCTCTGGGCCTGGCCCTCGCCTCCCTGAGAGTTCTCATCATCGCTGCTTCCTGCTTCTGTCGTCACCCTACCCCGTGAGGTAACGTGAGGACACCAGAGAAGACGGGCTTGCAATGCAGAGAGGGGCCCCCAGCCAGACTCGGGGAAACATTTCCTGCAGCTGAGGAGCGGGTCTCGCTGAGCCAAACTCTGGCCCTGGCCGGCCCGGCTCCTGGGGTGTGAGGCAGATGCTCCTGGGCAGAACCCTGACCAGCACTGGCAACACCTGAGCGTTGTCAGCAGCCCGCGCTGGGTCACGGCAGGCACGCCCAGCCCTGCACCCTGGGACGCTGGCAGCTCTCGGAGGCTCTCCCCATTCCACCCTCCCTTCCTCACTCGACCTGCCCCACCCTGGAGGTGGGGCCCCTGATGACCTCAAAGCTAACACTTTGAGTGTCGCAACAGGAAAAAAGGCATTAGTAGGTGCTAGGTCAGACGGTGGGGTTGGCGAGCACTTCCTGCTCCCCCAGGAAAGGTTTTCAAAGTTAAAGGGCACCTGCCCCAGGTGGACCCCACACTGGGTGTGAACTGGGGGGCCTGGGCCTGATTGGTCCTCTCCTGCCTTTTTCCTTTCTATACGAACACTTAACACAAGATCCACCCTCTTAACAGGTCTTTAAGTGCACAGCACAGGCCTGTTAATTGTCGGCACAGTGTCGTAAGCAGAGCTCCAGAACCTGTTCACATTGCGTAGGTGAACCTTCATACCCCTCGAACAGCAACTCCCCATTTCCCCTCCCCCAGCCCCTGGTAACCACCATTCCACTCTCAACTTCCAAGAATTTGGTTCTTTTAGATTCCACATATAAGTGGAACGATGCAGGATTGGTCCTTCTGTGTCTGGCTTATTTCACTCAGCATGTCTTTAAGGTTCATCCTTATCGTCCCATATGGCAGGATTTCCTTTTTAAGGCTGAGTAATATTCCATTGTACATATAGACCATGTTTCTTTATCCATTCGCCTGTGGATGGACACAGGTGGGTTCCACCTCCTGGCTGTTGTGAATAACGCTGCAGTGAACACAGGGGTGCAGAAACCTCTTCCAGAGACTGATTTCAATTCTTTTGGATAAAAGCCCAGGAGAGGGAATGTTGGATCGTGTGGTCGTTCCGGTTTTAATTTTTTGAAGAACTCACACTGTTTTTCGTAGCTGCACCATTCTGCGTTCCCACCCACAGGGCACAAGGCTCCAATTTCTCTCCAGCCTCGTCAGCACTTACTGCCCTTGTTGTTTTTGAAAATAGCCACCATAACAGGTGTGTAGTGATATCTCATTGTGGTTTTGATTTGCGTTGATTTCAAAATAAATCGCAAAGCTACAGCGATTAAAACAGTGTGGTACTGGTGTAAAAACTGACAGATGGACCAACGGAACAGAATAGAGAGCCCAGAAATAAATACTGCCAACAGCTCTTCAACAAGGGAGCCAAGAACACACAATGGGGGAAAGGACAGTCTCTTCAATAAATGGTGTTGGGAAAACTGGATATTCATGAGCAAACGAGTGAAATTGGTCCGTTATCTCACATCATATACAAAAATCAAGGTGGAGGAAAGATTTACACCTTAAATCTGAAAACTTCTAGAAGAAAACACGGGAGAAAACCTTCATGACGTTGGTCTTGGCCACGATTTGACACTAAAAGCACAGACTACAAAAGGGAAATTGGACAAGTGGGATCGCAGCAGACTGAAGAGCTGCTTCCGCACGGCAAAGGGAACAAGCCGCAGGGTGAAAAGCTACCTACAGCATGGGAGGCAATATTTGCAGATTTGATAACAAGTTAATAGTCAAAATATATAAGGAGCTCCTACAACTCAACAGCAAAAAAACCTACCAGGTTAAAAAGTGGGCTGAAGTCTTGAATGGACATCTCAACGAAGAAGACACACAGGTGGCCAACGGGTGCATGGAAAGGTGCTCCATGCCGCTAACCGTCAGGGCCTAGCGCTGGCCATCCGGGTTCGGGGGTGGACAGGCTGCCCAGGTCCAAACACGGCTTGGCCACTTCTCATTCCGTGTCTCTAGAGTTGAGTCATTTATCTCTGTGCCTCAGTTTCCCCATCTGTCAAATCGTGGAATCATGGCTCCCCCTCCAAGGGAGGTGGTATGTGTGGTGGTCAGTTCAGGACCCTCTCTCTGCAGGGGTGGACAGCTCTGCTTGCCCCCTTCACAGCACCCAGGGTGCGGGCTCATGGCCCTCCCGTTCGTAATCTCTTTGGGGTTTGTTGAAGCAAAAAGTCCCTCGTGAAGAAGCTCTCATTTCTATATAGGAAGTGGGAGGTCTGTGGCAGGAGTGACTGCTGGAGTTTGCTCCGGACAAACAGGGCGCTTCCTGCCTCCCCGTCCAGCGCCCTTGACAGCTGGTCCTCTGCTGCTCCCGCTGCAGGTAAGGCTGGGCCACGCCGGGTCACTGGCCGGTCCTGGGCTCCCTCGGGGCCCTGCGAGACACAGGTGCCTGGGGACGGAGGAAGCACGGCCATGACAGGGCACCGTCCAGTCCCATCACTGTGGGCATCACGACCCCAGGCCCGTCACAGATAGGCTGGCGGGGGCACCCTGGACCTGGCTCATGTCCCCTCCCCTCCCCTGCAACTCCTGCTCCATGTGCCCAAAAGGAAGACCCGTGAGCACCCCGCAGCCTGCGCCCGAGGCCGGGGAGATAGAGGCGGATGGAGATGGATGCCACCCAGAAGACGGACACCCATAATTCAGCTTTCCAAAGCGCCAGCAATCTTTGCAGCATTTCTTCTTTTCTCTTTGGATTCAGGGTCTTAATGAAAACCCAGGTGTTCCAAGGGTTTATTATTTAAACAGCTGCCTTCCCTTCCTTGGTCGGTCCAGAGCGTAGGGTGTGAGTATGGGCCGTGGAGCCGGGAGTGAGGCTGAGCCACACCACAGCGGAGGAGGGACGCCTCCCAGGGGCTCGGGGGGTAGGACAAGGGAGCGGGGTGTGGAAGGGTCCCCACTCTGCCCCTAACTGGTCATGAGAGCCAGGACCAGGCAAGAACCTTGTCTGCACCTCAGTGTCTCCATCTGAGAAGTGGGTCCATGAATGCCTTCTACAACCCAGGCAAGGAGACAGATGGTGCCAAGTGGAGAGAAAGAGAGGAGGGTGTGAGGGGGGCCAGGAGGGGGCCGGGTGCTGGGGTGGGGGGGCCCACCAGGGGACAGCACTTTGTAGATAAGCCTGAGCCTGGCGTTTCTGCCCAGGAAGTACTTGGCGGTATTGTAACACAGAGCGAGGCCTCCCGACCTGGCGGTCACACAGGATGCTGTGGAGGAGAGGCCGGCGGCTGCCGCTGACTCCCTCCTCCCCGGCCCTCCCCTCCGTCTCCCCCCAGAGACTCTGAAGCCTGCGGGCCCCTCTGTCCTCATGGTCCTGGTTCTCTCTCCCGCCCGTCACACCCTGCGTGCTCAGGGGCCCTGGGGAAAGTGTGGCTTTCAGAGTCACAAACAAATTTGTTGTTTCACTTTAAAAATCTTACAAATGTAAAAATAATCCTTGAAAGCTTATATTAATATTTTTTAATTTGAGAAAGGACTTTTGAAGATTTCCCACTCAAGACACACCGGAAGGTAGGAGAAGCTGGCGTTCCAGTTCCCTCGGTCGTCTTCTCGTGGGGCGCATGCCCTCAGCTCACTGAAGCGTCTGGCGGGCTCTGAGCACGCACGGCTGACTCTGGGCTGCAGGGCTGAGTGGGAGGAGATGCTGGAGGCCCGTGGTGGGGTGCTGGCGGCCGTGGGGAGCAGCTGCGTCTACCCACGGCTGGCAGAGGACTGACCTGGCCTTCAGGGAGACACGATGCCGGCGGTTTGTGCTGCTTCCTGAGGGTGCTGTTCTTCGGGGCCCTTCCCAAGTTCCCTTTCCGGGGTCTCGGGGCTGTGGTCTTCCTGACGGACAAGCCATCTTATACTCGTCTGTCTCAGATGCTTTGGTTTGAAAGGAAAACACCCCAAACTAAAATAAACAAGCCCAAACAGGCCTCACGGGACTTGGGGTGCATAGTGACCTCGCTGGCAGTGTCCCGTGAAGGTCAGACCAGGGTGGAAGGGGCCCCAGCCGACATATGCAAGTCCCAGGGGCTTTGCGGCTGCTGCCACATCCGTGGAGGATGAACAGAGGGTGGGGTGGGGGAGAAGACCCCTCCACTGACCTGGGCTGTGCCCCACCCCGACAGCCCAGGACAGTGACCCCCAAGCCCTCCATCCACCTCCCTGCCAGCACTCACCCGCGGTGATCGCTGAGCAGTGCGATTGGTGCTGCAGCCCATTTGGCCTCTTTTAGAAGCAATGGCAGACCAAAGCTCAGAAACCTGGCTCGACATCATCTTCCTCCTCCGCTTTCTGCCCTGCCTCCTCCGGCCCGGACAGCAGCCTCGCCTCCCTGCCTGTGTCCCTTAGGCTGCCCCTGAGTGCTCCTTCTGCATCCCTTCTAGATCTCTGAGCACCTCCCACCACGTCTGGCTTGGAGGGGCCACAGCTCAGCCACGAGCCCTGGCCTGCGGGCAACACAGCCGGGGCTCAAATGGGGCCAAGCCCTAACCCCTGTGGAGCCTCGGGGAGAGCGGGGTCCAGGGTCCCCTGGGTGGGGCTGTTGGGCTTGGTTTAGAGACGAGCGCTGCGTGTGCATGCGTACGCGTGCGGGGGTCCTGCCCGCCAGGCTGTGTCACATGGAGTAACCCAGCCTCTCCTCTGAGGGCAGAGCTGGGCTCCCCCAAGCCAGGGGGCGCCAAGATGGCCCTTGAAGACCAGATGCTGGGAGAGGGCATGGAACAGAGCCTCCCTCGGGGGCTTGGAAGGACCAGCGGACACCTTGATCCTGCACCTGTGGCCTCCAGACTGTGAGAACACACGTTTCTGTCGTTCCGGCCGGCCGGTCTGCAGTGCTTTGTCAGGGGGGCCCCAGGACCCTCACGAGTGCTCCCCAGCCTCCTTTGTCCCGGAGCCCTTCCTCCAGCGCCCACAGGCCTGACAGGTCATCCCAGAGCCCGACAGTCAGACTCCGAAGTCTCTGTGGGACCAGCAGCTGGAGCGTCAGGCCCAAAGAACTGAGCTGCTCCCATGAAAGGGGCGTCCACGTGGGCCGAGGGGACAGCCCACCCCAGGCTCGGGGGCAACTTCCAGGAGCCCTGCGCCCGCAGCGGGGGAGCCCCGGAGGGGAAATTGCCGCGACCGAGGGGCTACAGAGGAGCGGGTGGCGTGGATGCTGCAGAGACCTCTGTCTGTGGCAGCCCATGCAGCCGCTCCTAGCCTCGCGGGGCCGCGTGAAGGTCCTGCTTCTCTTCCTGGGCTCAGACAGCTGGCAAGATGGGGGCCGCTCGACACCCCAGCTCCTTTCTGTGCTGAGCTGCCACGCTCAGGTCTGTCCCTGTGGGTGTGTCCACCTCTGTGCCCCTAATGCGAGACTCGGCAGAAGGCCACTGGGCGCTCAGTGGTCCTTGCAGATCCCGCCGCTGCCCTGCTCCTGTCTCCTCCTGGATGGAACCCTTTGGCTTCCAGCAAAGAGGACACGGCCTCGCCAGGGACCCTCAACACCACCGGCATCCCAGGGTGGCCCTGCTGCCCCACAGCATGGGCAGGGACATGGAACGGGGCCATGGCTGCCGGCCGCTCCCGGGGGCTCTCCTGGGAGGGCATGGGCTCCACTCGCCTTAGTGCAGGCAATGGTGCTCCTTTAAGACCCCGCCCGAAGCAGGCCCACCCCGGCCAGCATGTCCCCTCAAGCCCCACGTCGGGGGCCCGGGCCCCATCACAGGAAGGGGCCGACGACACCTGCCCTACACTCTTTCCACGGTTTCAGAGTGTTGCCCCGGAGGGGGCTTGGTCCCAGGGAGGAGATGCCTGTCTTGAGAGCCGGGCCAGAGACCTTGAGTCTCTCGGGACCCCTCATGATTGATGGCGACTTGGAGGGCGTGAACGGTGGCTGTCTTCAAAAGCACGAGGAGGCCGAGGGCTCTTAGTCGGCTTTGCACGACTCACGTGTAGGGCCTGGGTGAGTGCCACGTGCCTCTGTTTACTCACGTCTCCCAGAACAGAATGGGTCGGGGCGGCAGGCAAAATGATGACCTGGAGATTCTCTCTGGTTTTTGCCTCCAGCCTCTGGGACCCCCGTCCTTCCAGCCATGACTCAGGACCCCAGGAGGGGGTGACTGTTGAGAGAGCACTGGGTCACGTCGGGCTGCAGTTTAGTCAAGAAGTTCAGGTTCACAGGGTTAGAACTAAGTCCCGGGGTGAGTTCCCTCCGGGGCTGAAGGCTCCTGGAGGACACAGGGAGTCTAGTCCCCTGGGACCTACACACTCTGGCCCAGCACTTGGGACATAGCAGAAGCCCCAACTCTGGGCTCCTGGGTTGTCTGCAGAGCTGCGGACGGAGCCGAGGCACCTCGGGGGCCAGCCACCACGCGGGTCCTGAGGCCTCTTCCTCTCGATGCTCCCACAGCTCCTCCCCCCTGGGGAGATGTTTCCAGGGAGGAAAGGGTCCAGACCCAGCGGGTTCCCTGGCCACGGGTTGTGGGGAGAGTCTATTTAGGGGTAAACTCAACAGATGAGGAGTGGGCTCCATTTCAGGAAGTTTGCCTTGAAACGCACCCCCCACCCTCCTCCTTGGGGCTGGCAGGAGGCACCGTGCATGCATCAGAAAGGAGTAGGGGCTGGCCAGGTGTTTGCGGGTTTGAATCCTAGGCACAGACCTACACACTGCTCATCAAGCCATGCTGTGGTGGCATCCCACACATAAAATAGAGGAAGATTGGCGCAGATGTTAGCTCAGGGCCAATCTTCTCCACCAAAAAAACAAAAAAACAAACAAACAAAAAAACCCAGAACAAAACCAGAAAGGAGTGGGAAGCTCCAGAGAATCCATACAGTGTTTATGAGAGCTCTGCAGAGGGCGGGCTTCCAGAACCTTCTGGAAAACATAGAAGGCTGTCCCCAGGGCAGCAAGTCTCCCCAAACCCCAGTGCCCTCTTTGCCGTGGGTTTAAGTGAGCAAGGAGAGTGTGGACATCCTGAGTGTGGACTGAACGCACAGCCAGACCCCAGGGCAGGTGGCCCAGATGGGAGAAGATGGGCACCAGGACACATTTGCGAGGGGGCCAAGGGGGAGAAGGAACTCCTGGCTCTCGGGGACCCTCATCCCACGGTGGGGGGTGGTGAGCTGGGTACGGGAGGCTGGAGGGGGCCACTCAGGACAGACGGACGGATAGACGGCCTTTGAACCCCATGGGCCACTCAGCAGTCATCCAGCACTCATGGAGACACGCTGAGGGAGCACCTCCTCCACCTTGATGTGAGTCCAAATGCCTGATGCTTGCAGGGGCAGAGACGGGGTCAGTGAGGGCAGCGAACGTGCCCAGTGGGGTCAGGAAAGAGGCGCAGGGGGGCAGCAACAAGAAGGGGAGGCCAGACTCAGGCCGGGGAGCAGCTCTCACCACACCGCAGACCTCAGGGGGTGCCCGAGACACCGGGAGGCAGCCCAGCCCTCGCCCCATGTGGTGGGGTTTATGAGATGCTTTCTTCAAAGCCAGGACCAAGAGGTCTCTGTGACGGCACTTTAGGAGCACTCCCTGTGTGGCAAGGCCCCCCAGACCTCACGCCGAGGGGGGCCAGATCTACCCCTGGGCTGGAACCACAGCCCTCAAATGTCTGTCTGCGGGCCGTGCAGGGGGCTCTCACGGAAGGGGGGGCCTGGGTGGGAGTATCTTGAACTCATCAGGATTGGGGGCCCCCAAGCTCCCATAAGCGGACCTACTTTCCAGTTTCCTTAAGCCCCTGGGTATCCAGGGTGTGCTAGCCACGCGTGGGCCCCTTGCAGCTCGGGGACATTCCTGCCCGGCTGGAGACCCCCTGACAGCCAGCTCGGCTGCAGCACGGGGAGCTCAGGGCTGGCCACGCTCAGACGGTAGCACCTGCGTCTGCTGTGTTCGGGGGCCCTGTAGATTAATCGCCTGCCTTTTCCCATTAGAATCTTCCTTGATTTCAGAAATGTTTCTTCCTTACCCGGTTTGGAGGTGATTTTTCAAGTGCAAAGGGGAGCTCATTTGGGAAATTGCTAAAGCTGGTGTGCGCTGTCTGCGCCTCCAGCGCCGGGGATGGGGGTCTGTTCCCGGAGCCAAGCGAGCCCCCAAAGTCCAGCTCTCGGTGCTCAGAGCACGCGGCATCCTGCAGCTGCTCAGGACACACAGACCCAGGCCCTAGGGGCCGGCGGGTGGGTGGGTGGGAGTGACCCGTCTCACCTGCGAGGACTCCTGTGGGACAGTGGCATGTGACAGACGACTGAACCCAGAGCCGATGACCAGGCCGGTGCAATCGGGCCACGTCTGCCCATTTAAGGAGCCCCATGCTGCTGGAAAAGCCCTGAATTAGAAAGGCATGCAGACACGGTGCGCTAGATAAGCCCCAGGCCTGTCTGTCCACCCGCCGGACGCTGCTCTGCACGGAGGCGGCGTGGGTCCCAGCTCCCAGGAGTCTGTCATCAGCACAGAGACGTCGAGGGCTGTTGACGCCAGAAAAACCCCAGCGGCTCTGCTGAGGCAGGCTTCCTTGCCCAGCGGCTCCTGGTGAGCCCGTTTCCAATCATTCCATCAGGCCTGACGCTTCCACAGTTGGGAAAGGAGGCAGACTGCTGACCTCCTGGCCCCAAGCCGATGCTGGACATGGCCTCGTAATGTAACTGTCACCAGGACGCAGAGGCACGTATCATTGTTTCCCCAAATTACAGCTGGGGAAACTGAGTCCTAGAGGCAAGGACCTATGCTGGGTTCTCAGCTGGAAGGGGCACAGCTGGGCTTCCGGCTGAGCTGGGCCCACCGGGAAGGGGGTATGTCCCCAGGGTGGGGCCCTTCACTACTGGACCGTCTCCCAATCGTCCCTGGAGTATGCCAGGCCTCTCCTGTCTCCCAGTCACCTCGCTCTGGCCTCGTGCTCAGGAGCGTGTGTCCCCACCTCTCTCTACGTCTCTGCCCCGGACTCTCACGGGGCCTCCCTCCTTCTCCCTCCCCGCCGGGGCAGCGCCCTGTGCAGCTCCTGCTGTCCTGAGTCCACCTCCTAGGCCCACTGGGCAGGGTGGTCACTGTCCCCCAAGGGCTGCAGGCGCCCTGAAGGCACAGCCTGTGCTTCCCGTCCACAGAGCCCTGAGCTGTCAGCACCATCTGGCACACACTCCACACGCGGCAGACACTTGTCCAACAGGGCGAGCAGCTCATTGCCCGCTTCTGTCAGAGGCTGGAGGGGGGCTCAGGGGTGAGACCCGGGGGTTGCATCACTCCGACCCCAGCCTGCTCGTGTGAGCCTCCTGGAGAGAAAGACCAGTGGCTCCCTGGCAGCTCCACGTCAGCGACCTTCCAGGTCGGTTGTCTGTGGTGTGTTTTTTTTTTGGGGGGGTGGGGTGGTGAGGAGGATTGGCCCTGAGCTAACATCTGTTGCCAATCTTCCTTTTTTTTTGACTCCTCAAAGCCCCCTAGTACATAGTTGCATATCCTAATTGTAGCCGAGTAGGTTTTGATTCTGGCAAAAGCACACCCTTAGAATGACTTTTCAAAAAGCATTTTAAAGTTGAGGTGTAGCTTACATATCATAAAAGCACAAACCCTGAGTGTCCAGCCCAACACGTTTTCACGTGTCTACACCCACGTACCCAGCATCCCTGTAATGCGATCAACATCAGGAGCACCCCCGGCACGCACCGAGGGCCTCTGTGCCAGGCGTGTTCCCTCCCAGTGACCACCCCAGGCGTAGCCTCTCCTCTGACCTCTGACCTCTGACCTCCACCAGGTTCAGTTCTTCTGTTGCTGAACTTCACGCGTGTGGAATGCTCCTTCACTGGGTCTTGGGGGGCCCACTTCCAGTTTTACTAGGTCATTCCACACCGTTTTCCAAAGCGCGGCGTCCGTTCACCCCCGCCAGCGGGGTGAGGGAGGCCCAGCTCCCCACTTGGTGGTGTTGGTCTTTTTAGTTTCAGCCGGTCTGGTGGGTATAGAGCACCGTTTGCTGGAAAGTCGTGGACCACCCATGAGCTCCGTTAGACATAAGAGTTTGGCGGTGAGTTTTCCAGAGCTTTCCATCGGTGTTGGGTGGCTGGCCTGGGGAGCGATGTCACCGCAATGCCAGAGCAGCGAGGGGCCAAACCCTGGATGGCAGTCCACCACCCCTTCTGCCAAGAGGCCAGGCCCGTTCAGGGATAACCCGGTGGGTGGAGGTGGGTGGCAAGCTCCCACGCCCGGCTGGGCAGGCGGAGTGAGTGCCTGAGGGGCTGGGCGTGGGGTGGGGCCGTTGGGAACAGAAGGTGGGTTCCCCAGGTAGGGTGACAGCCACCACATCAGCTCCAGCGGGGGAAGGGGCTTCAGACGTGCTCAGGAGGTGCAGATACACCGTCTATGGGATATTTCCCAACAGGTCCGTGTCCGTGTGTGAGCTTCCGGGGTCTACCCTCATGAAGCACCACGGGCTGAGCGGCTCAGGCAGCAGGAATTCATTCTCTCGGGGGTCTGAAGCCGGGGGTATGAAACCCAGGCGTCGACAGGGCCGCCCTCCCTCCAAAGGCTCCGGGAGCAACTCCCTCTGGCCTCTTCCAGCTTCGGGCGGGTGCCGTCCGGCCTTGGTGGTTCCTGGCTTGCAGTCGCATAGCTCCAGTCTCTGCTTCCGTTGTCACGGGGGCTTCTCCTCCGTGTCTGAATTTCCCTCTTCTTATGGGACACCAGTCGCGGGTTAGGGCACCCCTAGTGTGACCTCATCTTAACTTGGTCACATCTGCAAAGACGTTTCCAGATAAGGCCACATGCTGAGGTTCTGAGTTGACATGAATTTGGGGGGACATTATTCAACCCACTACAGTATATGGTTTAAAAAAAACTCCAACCCCCAAATGATATGCCCTCAACAGCATGCCATCCGTGGTGTGGATCCAGCCCCAGACACCAGTTCCCGAGGTCTGGGTGGGGCGGACCCCCCTGCTCACGCCCTCCGCAGCATCCTGCCCCCCAGGCCTGCAGCGGCCCACAGACCTCTCCAAGCTGGAGCCCGCACTCCCTCGGCGTTTCCTTCCTCACAGACGAGGCCGGGCTGTGAGCGGCGGACGTCCAGCCACGTCCAAGCAGCACAGCTCCACTGAGGTGGCCGCCAAGAAGACCACCCAAAGAGCCGCCTGTCACTGCCCCACGACAGGACGAATACTGACACTGAGGGCGCCGGCAGACATGGACGGCTGTCAGCGAGTGGCTCCAGGTCTGTGAATATGACAGTGAAAACACTGGCCTTGAATTTTGTATATCTTTGCTTTTTTATTTCATTTTTCTAGTCGTTCCTTTTCACTGTGTTTTGCAAAGTATCTGTCTGCAACGGGTTGACAAACAGCAGCGGGTCCTTCCCAGATGGCTGGAGAAGTCCGACACCCCAGACCCCTGCCGGTGCTCCTCTGAGCCCCTGTGTCCATTTAACCCACTAAGGAGGCAGAGCTCTGGCCTTGGTGGCCTCACTGACCATGACCTCTGACCCCCTGCCCACCCAGGCCTCAGAGAGGCTGGTGTGGGAGGAGCTGTGAAAGCACAGGTGTGTCCTACCTGGGAGGGCCCATTGTCCTGGGGATGTAGCTACAATGAGCAAGAAACCACCAAATAACCTAGAGAAATGCACACTCACAGATACACACCTGCATCACTGGGCCTGCCTGCCAGGTGAGGCACACACCCCCTCCTTTGTCCAGGTCACTGGCTCTGCCTGGTTGGTTGAATAATGGGAGCAGGAGAGACACGGGTCCTATGTTGGGTATAGAGTCTAGAGAAACCACACACGTACCAGGACACACAGACAAGAATGTTCCAGATGCTCTGCTCGTCATCAGCAACTCCATATGTAGGTTGTGCGATAGTCACACATGGAATAGTATGCAGCAAGGAAAAAGAATGGACTACCGTCGCGTGCAACAATGTGGGTCATCTTAGGAACATTCTATTGAGTGAAAAAGAGCTAATTGCAGGAGACTTTACGCCACGTGCTTCAGTTTGTATGGACCTCAAAATCAAGCAAAACTGAGCACTGTACTGTTTACAGATTCATATACACATGGTAAAAGTATCCTAAAAGGTAAGGATGTGACAAACATCAGCTCCAGGACAGAGGTTCCTCTGAGGAGGCTGGCCAGGGCCAGGAAGGAGTGAGGGCTGGAAGCGGGAGGCATGTGCTCCGGCCCAGGCGGTGCCTGGGCAGCCCGCTGGGGTGAGGAGGGCAGGCACACTCTCTCAGTAACTGCAGTGAGGGGGCTCCGGCTGCACGGCCACCCGGGCTGGCCGCACAGCGGAGCCTGAGTCAAGATCCAAACCTGGAGCCACCTGGCCCACGGGACCAGGTTCTCTCTGCCCAGAGCCCCCACAGCTGCAGGCGTCAGGGTCCCAGGTGAAGGAACACGTCCGCTCTAAAGGGCGCTGGCGGCCCTCGCCCCCTCCTTGCAGTATAGGGCCGCAGAGCAAGGACCTGGCCGCAGGTCACAGAGGCTCTCAGAGCCTGGTGTGCGGCTTTCACGTGGGGTCATCTGCTTCCCAGCTCTGCTGAGGCCCGGGGTCCTGGGCATCAGACTGGAAAGTGAGCTGCCATCCTTTTGAGGTCATATCTGCCGACTGGAAACCCAAGCCACCCCGAGCATTCCCCACCCCTGAAGCTATCGAGTGTGTCCTGCTGGGATGCCCTGGGAGACCGCAGCAGGCCAACTCCCGTCTGCATCAGCCCGTTTCCAGCGCTGCTCCTTCTCCTGTCTGTTTGCTCAGACGTCAACGCTCCTCTCGTGGAGCAGGACGACCCCCTCTCCACTGGGGTCAGGAGTCCACCGTGGGCATCTTCATGCCCCGTTGCGACTCCGGCTAAGAAGCCTGAGCCCTCTGCTCCAGGGCAGGAGCCATCTTTACTCTTGAGGATTGTGGAAACCCTAAGAAAGGGGCACCCCCAGATCTCCTCTTCTAGAAGGGAGGCACCTCATCCTCGTCCCACCCCTGGGGAGGCCCGGGCCGTGGGTTTACACCCTCTCCCCCGGGAGCAGCCTCGGGTCTCCTGTCACTTCCATCTGTCTCTGCTGCCTTCTCTGTTCTGCTGCATTCCAGGAGATGGTCCCTGACTGTCAGATGGGCAATGTGGAGGGGAGCCAGCAAGCCAGGCCAGAGGGAGAGGCGAGGGGCTGAACCCTCTTCACACGCTGGGGATTCTGGGAGGCAACAGAGTTTGCCCCTGGCCTGGGCATCGAGGACTCAGGAGGTCTGGGAGGTGGGAAGTGGCCCACAGTGGAAGCAGTTTAAGTGACACGGAATCTGAAGATGCAGGAGGCTGGCTTCCAGCATCAGCAGAGACCCAAGTTGCTCCCAGGAGCACAGAGCGTCAGGGGTTATCGGTGCCAGGTCACCGGCCGGCGGGGGTGGAGGGGGCAGGACAGGATGACAGGTGAGGATGCGGCTGCTTGGTCCAGGGGCGGCATGGAGTGAAGGGAATGCCGAGGGATGATAGGATCATGGACAACGGAAGCGTTGGCTGTGTGCCTCCGGCAGCTGTTTCACCAGAATGTACTGGAATATAAGCAGAGGCGTGATGCGAACTCTGGAAGGAGGGCGGAAATGAAGAGATACAGATGCCCCAACCCGGATGGAGGTCCTGACAACGAGCGTGAAGGGGGCCGGACTGGCACAGACGATGCTGCCCAAGTCTGGTGGTCCTGGGGCCAGTCCTGGGGCACCCCTTCCCTTTGTAGGTGCTCTGACAATGGCTCCAGGGGTGTAGGCAGACCCGAGGGATATTTACAAAACAGACTCGCCTCACAGCAGGCTCCTCTCTGTGGACACCCAAACCAGATCCCGTGGATTTGCATCAGCCACTGCAAGGTGGCTGGCCCTCCCCAGGACAAGACGGGAACGTGGGCAATAGGGCCCAGTGGTGTGGGGAGCCAGCCAGGGCACCAGACCCCACAGAGTCCCAGGGAGGGCAAGCCTGGCCCATCTTCAGGGGCCTCTGGGGCTGTGCAGCTCCCACCTCAGTGTCGGTCGGGGCCCTGGGGACTGGAGTGTTCACCCTCCTGTGCACGTCCGTCAGGGAGGGGGACTGGGGCGGGTGGCCAGGCCAGGCCTTTCTGCTGTGTGTGTGCGGTGTTTAAAATACAGGTTTTATTATTATCCGCTATGTCGAGGTCAACAGATCAGGAGACGACTGCCATTGAAAAGAGAGTTCACTCTTCACAGATCCCAGGAGGAGGGGGTGGGGCCTCACGGGGATGGGGAAACACCAGGGCGGGTCACAGGGTTGGGGAGGGGAAACATGGGCACAGCCTTCGCTGTGGTTTCCGAGGGAAGGAACAAGGAACGGGTGAGGCAGAGTCAGCAGGCTTAGGACGGGCTGGTTTGCATCAGTCAGCGAGGGGGGGGCGGGGGGCACAGGGGCTGTCCCTGGTTGTCTGGCCCCTGGCCCCAGGGTGGTTAGGGTGGGGGATGGTAGCCTGGAGTGTTGGGGGTGTGGGTCTGCATGAGCGGGTTTGCACACAGAGGCAGCTTGTGGGCCAAGTTCTTTACTATCTCGAGGAATCTGCCGGCCCTGGGAGGGGCCGTCCCATCAGGGTCAGCGGGCCCCAGATGTCAGAACATCAGCTACAGAAACAGAGAACGTGCTTATTATCTGCAGTGTGGGGCTGGGAGCAGGAGACGGGGGTGATCAGAGAGGCTGAGTCCTCTGCTTGTTCTGGTCAGAGGTTGGCCAGCGTAGCATTTCCAGGTGGTCCCGCCGATCCCAAGTGTCCACATCTTGGAAGGTCTCCACCCCCTGTCGCTGTGGCCCCACAGGGCTCTTAGGAAGGACACAGCTGGAGCTCATCTGGCTCAGTCCTGTCCCCTGGAAGGTCCTCGGGGCATCTTAGCTGAGGAGGATCTTGATGGGAGGAGTCAGGCCCTGGCCAACCGGCCTAGGATATGAGGAAGATGCAGTAAACCCACCTCGGGGTGGCTCGGATACTGCTGGGCATCCCCAGACGTGGTGTCCAGAAGCCTGTAGGCTAGGGTCCTGCCACGGGGTCTCCCTGATCCCTCTGGCCTCCTCACTGATGGCTGACCCCTCCATTCTCACGCCAACCGCCCAGCCTCTCACTAGCGCCGGTCGTACTGGACCAGTCCTGAGAGCCCAGGACTGGAGACGCCTGGGGCTGGAAGGGGCCGGGATCTCTCCAGCAGGTGAGCAAGCCTGGCTGGCAGGGAGGAATGTGTTGGGGGCCACACTGCCAGTCAGTGGCAGAGCCAGGCCTGGAGCCCAGCGGGCTGACCGTGGGCAGAGTTCTCGATGGCCAGCCCGAGGGCAGGAAGGGCCAAAGGGTCTTGTTGGAGTTCGTCTCTGCTGCTTGTCATCAGCGTTTCGACTCTCAAGCAGGTTTCAGACAGTGAACTGTCCCGTGCCATCGCCGTGCCCCTCTGACAGCAGGTTTCTGAAAGACAGATGGCAAAGGTGGAAGCTCTCTGTGGCCAGGCTGCCATCAGATGCCATGGGTGTGAATCCTGGCTTTGCCTCCCTCCTCAGCTGCAGGCAAGTTTCTGGGCCTCTCTGAGCCTCCGTGTCCTCACGTGGGGAAGCGAAATACCAGCGAGAGCTCTTCAGAGGGCCGCGGGGGTGAATGAGATGCACACGCGGTGACATGCCTTGTGTAGAGCTGGGCAGGAGGTGTGAAGACATGCCCGCTGTCCTTGGGCGCTCCCTCATGTCATGGGGCCCCGAAGAGCAGGAAGGGGTGGGAGCAGACGGTGGCAGGGTGCGCAGGGCAGCACCTGGACCAGGCCAGAGCACAGACTGAGGGCTGCTGAGGGTGGAGGGAGAAAGAGCAGCCCAAGCCTACAGGAGCAGCAATCTCTGAGCCAGGGCCACCTCGGGCTACCTGGGCTATCCTGGGCCATGCCAGGCCACAGTGGGCCTCCCTGGGCCACCCCAGGCCACCCTGAGCCATACCGAGCTGCTTCCCCACGCCATGACTCCTGACCACGGCAGGGTCCAGACCTGGCTGGCTGTGGGCTTGTGCAGTCCAGCTACAGGAGGGCCAGGCTGAAAGGACATTTGTGCCAAACCCGGGCCTAGTTTGGCCTGGGTTGCTTTTCAGATTTGGCAGAAGGAAACAGCACAGAAGGAAGGAATCGACCAAATTCCTCCCACCAGAGCCGAGGGACCTTGCAGACATTACCCCTGACTGCTGGGTAATCAATGAGAAAACTGATACCCAGTCAGAGCAAATCCCCAGGGTATACAGGTCACTCTGAACTTGGAAAGAACTTTCTGGAAATGCAGCATATGCCCTCACTCTTGCCCCATGTCCCTGCAAGGTGGGACTTGGGTTCTCTTCCTCGCCGCTGTGCAGAAGGAGCATGTCTCAAGCGGAAGGGCAGAGAGGGGTCCGGAGGAAGCTGGGAGCTGGGCCCCCGCCTGGATGCCCTTTTGCCCACTTGGGCTCCAGCCTCAGCCTGGTCACCACTGGCCCCATCATGGCCAGCCAGGCCAGTCCTAGCACTGTCTTCTATTGACATGCTGGCTCGTTCACATTGATTTTTTTAAAAAGCTATTGCAGAAATAACAGCTCTCAAAATACAGCCCAATGAGATGCAGGCTTCCTGTCACAAAAGCCCCGGGACACCCAGGAGGATGACTGTAGCCTGGACACCCCCAGGGGCACCTTCCCCTCACACAGCAGCTGGGGTCCAGTGGAGATGCTGGTGGAGGAAGCCCACCCCAGGCGACTGACAGACGCCACCCTGCCCAGGACTGGCCCTGAGAGGACTCTTCGTCTTTTCAGAGGGAAGGGCCAGGCAGGAGGGGAGGAGATGGGGACCTAGCAGCTGCTGTTAGTTGGCAAGAGGTTGCAAGCTGTATTATTGTTAATTTGAAGATTGAGACAAGCACCCAGGATTGGCTCCTCTCTCGTTGCAAACGAGCCTGACAGGACCCCTGGGTAGCGCTATTTGCACAGAGGGGCACGGCTTGGCAGTGACTATCAGAGCAGGCCTTTCAAAGAGGAAGATGGAGCACAGCCCCCTGCAGTGATGGCGGGGCCGGGGGGGCAGGCTCCGTGCTCATCTCGGGGTTCCAGCCCAGCCCCTTGGTCAGCGGCACCTCCAATCCCGGCCAGGAACATGGGCAGAAACCCACCCCAACCCCTTCCAGGGGATACCACGTGCGCCGCCTGCACACGCTGCGGGAGACCAAGCCCCACCCAGGCAGTGAGAGAGGGCAGCGCCCACGTGTGGTCGAACCCAAGCGGGGACTACACAGAGGGGCTAAGGAGGGCTGGGGTTTTCCTCCGCTATCTTCCACCTGTGCTGGACACAGGGAGAAGACAGAGTCTGCGTGCCAAAGAGAGAGGCCTCAGAGGAACCAGCCCTGGGACACCTGGATCTTGGATGTCCAGCCTCCAGACTGCAAGAATGTCTGTTGTCTAATCTGCCCTGTCTGTGGTACTTAGTGACAGTGGCCCCAGGACATTAATACATTCATTGTAGCACATTACAGTTTACAAACTGACTTCCCTCCTTAAATGTGATCCTCCCGGTGCTCTGGTGGGTTATAGGGGGGCTGACACATCAACCCATTTTAGATGAGGACGACCTCAGGCAGGATGGGCTCGGTTACACTGTGATAACAAACACCACCAAAATCCCCATGACTTAGGGCAATGAGGCCATTGCTGCCTTGGTGGGTGGGTGACCTGGGAGCCTCACCCAGGGGCCTAGGTTGTACCGCAGGGAAAAGTGGCGCTCACAATGCCCAGTGTGGTTCCCTCACCCACGCGAGACCACAATCCCACCGTGCACCCAGAGGGAGGACGGACGCACAGGGTGGAGACAGACTGAGACGGAGCTGGGCGGCAGGGAGGGCATACACGGTTTCTGATCCTTCCTCTGAGGGGCGTCTCTGCGGGGTCAGGCCAGGAACGCAGGCGGCCATGCAGAATGCACTGCGCACAGCCACGGGTCGTGGAGGAGGAATGCTCCCCACCTGCGTGCCCTCACCGTGCGCTGCTCCATCATATCTGCTAATGTCCCGTGCGTGCAGCCTCTGAGGGGGGGGCTGTTGCCAGCCCAGTTTTGTAGTCGTGGAACCTGAGGGACGATGCAGTTAACTCTGGAGTGGGTTGAATGGTGGCCGCTCAAAAAGATACGTCCACATCCCAGAACCTGTGAACGTGCCCTTATTTGGAAATAGGGTCTTTGCTGATGTCATCAAGTTAAGGACCTCAAGATGAGACCATCCTGGATTATCTGGGTGTGCCCTGAATCCAACGATGGTATCCTTATCAGAGACAGAGGAGAAGGCCACTTGACTATGGCAGGGACTAGAGCGATGCAGCCACAAGCCAAGGGACGCCTGGAGCAGCCAGCAGCAGGAAGAGGCAGGAAGGACCCTCCCCGGAGCCTCTGGTAGGGTTGCAGCCCTGCTGACACCTTCATTTCAGAACTGCAGGGGAATACATTTCCATTATTGTAAGCCCCCAGTTTGTGACCATTTGTTATGGCAGCCACCAGAAGTTCATCCCAGCCTTTGCCACGTTGCCCAGCCAGGTCGTGGCCAAGCTGGGCTTGGACTCAGGGGTCCAGCATCCGTGCTCCTGACCACGCAGGCGGTTGGTGTTGGAAAGTCTGTGCGCATCACCTTTCCCCTTTCTGCTGGACTCAACGTGCTTGTTGACTGTGGGTGCTTTGAGCGGGTGGAGGGGGGTGGGGCGTGCTGGCAGGCCCAGCCCCTAGCATCTCAGAGTGGGGAAGTGATGCTCGGCCGTGTGCAGACCCCATTTATGAAGCACAGTTGGGAGCTGGTGCCCTGTGACTTGCCCCAGGAGCGTTCAACTGCCCGTCACCCGTTAGAGCCCAGTGCCTGGCCTCACCCGGAGTCGTTGGATGGGCAAATGCAGCCTGCCAGCCAGACTCCCCCTCAAGATAAGAGCAGGGGCCACCGCAGCCCTCTCTCTCTCCTGTCGGCACCTTGCACATTCCTGGGCCCCTGATCTGCAGATCTGCAGTGACTTGTTTCCAGGAAAGCTGCATTTGAAAGAGGATTTGTTGGTCAGGCCGTATTTATGAAATCCTTTTGGGAACCATTATGCTAAGAAAACAATTGCTCAGTAACTTTCATTTTATTTAAATTTGGATTTTAATACACCAGGTTTCCTTAGGTGGGTCCCCAGGAAGCCACCGGATGGTGATGTTGGAGGAGGAGCAGGCTCCGTGCTGGTGGGATTTTCCCTCGGTTCTGCCCCAGCCCAGGCGGAGGCTCAGGTGGGGAGCACAGTGGTCCGGGGGCAGGGACGCCCTGGCTGAGCTCCCACAAGGTCGAAGCTGTGACTGCTAAGAGCGTTTTCAACAGCAGGCGAGGCACGTCATTACCAGCTCTAACAGACTCCGCGTTCTTTCGCTGATTAAATCAGCCATTAGTTGCAGCTGAGGTTGTTTCCCAGCTAATCTGCATAAGCGGGATTCAGGGCTGAGCCCAGGAAGGAAAGGAGCAATTGCAGGCTGACGGCACCGGTCGGGCGGCAGGAGCCTTTGCCGTGACACCAATGTGGGGATGCCGTGCGACACCTGCGAGCGGATGAAGGACTCGCAGTGCCTCTGTGCTCCCCCCTCCTGGCTGCCCCCGCTCTGAGTAAGTCCCTTTTGGTGGGGTTTCTTCACTCTGGCTGAGCCAACAAAGCAAAGAGGACAGGCTTGCCTCCCCATCGTGCTGTGCTCTCCCATCCCTGGTCCAAATGTGCTGGGAGCCAAAAGGAAAGCTGCCTGTATGTCTGGCCCCCTGCGTTTGCTCAGAGCTGTCACCTTGGCCCAAACTCAAGTCTCTTAGTTTGGCTCCCGGCAAGGGCAGACCAGGCAAAGATTCGGGCGAAGGTGGTGTATTTGGAGGCCATCCCAGGAAGGCCAGGGACGGGGCTGGGGGAGAGCGGAGGGCAGTTGCACTGATGAGTGGTGACCTGGAAGGGCCGCAGGGCCCCGTCTCTGCACCATGGCTCTGGAGCGAGGAAACCGAGAGCATTATCCACCAACTCCCGGTCCTACTGGTGAGACTTTGCTCTTGGGGTTTCAGACGGCTGAACACATCCACACCCTTCAGGCAGGGGCCAAATTGCACCCTGTAAGCTGTCCCCACTGGTGCGCCCATTGTCTGCAGTCTCTGTGGCCTGCTGGCCACCCAGGAGCCAAAGAGAGACGGGCCTCAGGGACACCTGCTGCTCATGACTCAGGTTCAAGGCTGGTGTTCAGGAGGGTGTGGCTAGTGCCTCCAGAACTGAGACAAGGCCAGAGCCAGGCCTGTCCCTGAGTGGAATGAGCATGAACCAAATGACTCAGGCAGAAGCAGCCGGCCCACCGCTCCGGCGGACCCCTGACAGCGTCAGATCAGGGCAGAGTGGTGTGAGAACCACGCGACACGAGTTCTGAGCACAGAGAGGTCTGGGGGAGGCCTGACCATCTGCTGGGAGCCTGGACAAAGGGACCCAGGAGCTGGGGCCGACTGGGCCTTCAGCCTCAGTGGCTGCCCTGCAGGTGGGCATCCCGTGAGGACCTGGCCCTGCCGCCTTGCAGGACACTGGGCATCCAGGCTCCTGACACCCTCCTCTCGCCCCAGGTCCTGTGGGAGGAGCGTCTCCCCAGTCCGCCAGCTCCTGTGTGCGCCTCTATGGGAGGAAAGGCTCAGACAGACCCTTTGGCCTGATAAGGTGGGCTGCTGGGCCGTCCCACAATGTTTATGTCCGTTTAAGAGGAACTGGTGCCTGGTACACCTTTGTGCTGCAGGTACCCGGGTTGCTCAAGAATGGGTCAGGTTGAGGTTCCTGCAGGGGCCACCACAGGAGAGGCCCGGGAAGGCAGTCCCAGCCCCTCTGGGCCCCTCCTTTCGCCTCTGACCATCTTGCTGGCGCTCACTCAGCCTCAGGCCCCACTCTCCTCCCACCCCCAGCCTGGCCCCTCAGACCACTCCCTGGGCTCGGCCTCCCAGCATCTCCGTCTCAGTGCTCAGGTCCCCCGGCTGACAGTGGTGGGTAGGTGCCTTCTAGCCAGGGCCTACTGCTGAGCTTCTCGCTGGCCCTTCTGGACCTGCAGGGCCAAGACCCCCAGTCCCCTTCCTGCAGCCAGAGGTCTTTGCCGGCTGATGGCTGCTGCATTGGCCGACCTCATCCTGATGGGCCTCAGGTCCACAGTCTTCCTGGCAGGAAGCATGTCCAGCAGGCCAAAGAGGCGGCCTCCAGTGCAAATTGCAACAGGCGTGTTTACAAGGGGTTATGCTGGCACGGCTCCTGTCACGCCAGCCCAGAGGCCTGCAGCCAATGCCAGGTGGCTGGGGAGGGAAGTGGGAAGTGATGCCCAGGAATGGGAGCCACATGGGGGGGGCATCAGGGGGAACTACGAGGGGACTCTGTGGGGGCCGTGCAGGGGGAACTGTGGGGGGGACACTGGGGGCCATGGAGGGGGTCCATATAGGAGGAGGCAGCAGCGGGAGATGTGTGGATGTGAATGTGAGTGTGCACATGTGAGTGTGGCAATGTGTGGGAGAGAGTGTGTGGGGAGAGAGAGTGTGTGCTGGGGGCGTGGTATTGGGTCCCCATTGGCCAGACTGACCCTGAAGTGCTTGCAAGCATTTTCCTGATTCGTGAAGTTATTTGAAATATCTATAAAGAAAGAAAATACTGAATACAATAAAATCACAGGGATCGTGCCCAAATGGCAAACTCAGGGACCCCACATTGCTGCTCTGGCTCCTCCCTGTAGGTGCAGGACCCAGGACAAACCACTTCGAAAGGTGAGCTGTCACTCTCCCCATCAGTGCCAAGCAACCCCCGGGCCCTGCCCCATGTTGCCCCCCCAAGACGTTGGTGACCCCCCAAAGCAGCCCTGGAGGGGCAGCAGGACGGGTGCATGTACATGTGGGGGCCAGCCCCCACGTGACCCCTTCTTTCCTGGCCCTGCCCCAGCTCTGTGGTCCTGGCCCCCACCCGGGTGGCCGGCCCTGGGCTGCCCCTGCCTGTGGCCCGTCCAGCTCCTTTCTCCGAGAAGTCGGGAATTTGGGAAGGAGCTTCAGCTGCAGGGAGGCCACGCGGAGAGGAAAGGAGGTGTGCAAGTGCCCCAGCCTGGAGGAGGGAGACCGATCTCTGCATGATGCTTCTCCTCCCTCAGACTCAGACCAGGACCTCGAACATGCGCACTGCTGGTTCTCAGGCCTTCACACTCGGACTGAATTACACGACCGCTATCCTGGGTCTCCAGCTTGTACGTGACAGATCTGGGGACACGTTGGCCTCCATGGCCATGAGATCCAATTCCTCATAATAAATTTCTCTGTCTATCATCTGTCTATCTGTCTATCATCTATATCTATCTGTCAATCATCTATATCTATTGTCTACCATCTATCACCTACCTATCTATTGTCTATCTGTCTAGTAATCGTCTATCTACCTCCCCCGCCTTCCTATCTCCTATGGGTTCTATTTCTCTGGAGGCCCTGAGAATACAATGCCTAACCTTTTTTGGGTGCCCCCATCTAAGGGGACCCTCTCCCCCACAGTCCCTCCACATCACCTCCTGATGACACCTCCTTCCTGGGCAGGGGGCTGTGAAGGAGACGGGCTCGGCCCCCATAGCCGGAGCTGGCCTGCACCCTGAGGGGCGGCGGGGGTCCTGCTTGCTCTCCAGGGATGCCTCCTCCTGGGACGGTGGGGGGCATGATTGGGCAGTAACTTGGGCCACCGCCGCCGTGACCGTCCCACGCCCCACACTGTTCTCCTTGCTGTGGGCCCGGTCCCAACGCGCTCCTTCCCGCCAGCTGTGCAGAAAGGAAGGCGCCATCCCCAGGCCCACAGCTGTGGGGCCTCATAGGAAGCTCCTCGGTGCTCTGCTACCCTTGAATTTGAACATAAGGACGTGACTAGGGGTCCTGAGGGTGAAGGGGGAAAAGCCGTGTTAACAGGGCCATTCTCCATGGAGTCTTAGAGTCCACCACTTGGAAAGGAGAGGTGAGGGGAGGTCAGGGGAGAGAGGACGGGCCAGGCCTGGAGGAGAACGCCACGGAGTGGCCCTCTGGCGCCGCCTCACCCAGGGCCTGCCTGAGAGCTCCTTCGCGGGTGGTGCCAGCCTCTGGGAGGCTCTGGCCACCGTTCTATTTGCCTGTACTCCACGGCCGATCACAAGGTTAACAGGTGCAAAGTTACATTCCTTATCACATTTTTAAGATTGAGTGTAGGTATAGGACCTCACCTGGAGGAGTAGCCCTCGGCACTCCCTGGTTATTGCACAACCTCGGCGACCTTCCCGGGCCAGTCCTTCTTTTATTAGGTGCAGGAACAGTCTCTCTGCTTCAGCATTCACCTGTGACGTCTGTACCATTGGAGATAAGCTCTTACCTGCCAATTTGTTTACCGAAGTGGTAGCCACAGTTTATTTTCTCTTCTGTTTGATGGCATCGTTCACACCCTGAGAATGTGGCCTGACAAAATCCTCTGATTTAAGGTTATTATGCAATGATGCTATATGGCAAGGGTGCAATGGTAGTGACACACCCACAAGGCAGCATTTGGCCTCCAGGAAAAAACCCACGAAGACAAACACGAACTAAGAAAAATATATGTAAGAAAGATGAAAAGGACTAATATCCTTAATATATAAAGAGTTCTCAGAATAAATAAGAAAAGGGTTTACTATACTAGGGGACTTCTTTTGATTTTGCCCATGCGAAGGAGTCTGTGGCTCCTTCATCTGGTAGCAGCTCCCAGGAACCACTCCTCTCCTAATCTTAATCCGTGAGAGCTGAGTGCTCTGACCTATACTTCACCTCCAGAGGTCAAACATCTGACACACACCTGGCCAATGAAGGGCATCCCTGGGTCACTGGCTGGAACTATTGGGGAAAGGCATGCTCTCCTGTGGGTTGTTAAACTGGTAAGATGTTAGCCATCTTTGCTGCAGAATGGAGTGAGATGCATGAAGAGTAAAGCCAGCACAGCAGTGTTGAGCTGGGAGATGCTGGTGAAAAGATGGAAGAGAACAGAAAAACTTCGTATGGCGAGCTGAGTCTAGCTCAGCCTGAAGCCTAATGTACCCTGAATGCTTCTGTTACATAAACCACTAACATTCCTTCTTAGTTTAAAGCAGTTTGAAGAGCATTTCTGTCTTTCACAAGAAAGGGAGTCTTGGCAAAGACCCACTAATAGAAGACAGGACAGAAAAGAAGAATGACACTCAAATGAAATGCAAATGACCAATAAACACAAGGACAAGAATCAATCTTAGTAAGCACATTCGAGAATCACACATGAAAATGAACCTATACTGTTAGGGCTGAAACTGCGTGCCCCCAAAAGATATGTTAAAGTCCTGATCCCTGGTACCTAAGAATGTAACCCCATTTAGAAACAGGGTCGTTGCAGATGTCATTAGTCAAGATGGGTCGGGCCCACCCTACTCCGGTGTGACTGGTGTACTTCTAAGAAGAGACACACAGGGAAAAGATGGCCATGTGCTGATGGAGGCAGAGACTGGAGTGATGGCTCTATACGCCGAGGAACGGCACGGATTGCCGAGAACAGCCGGGAGCTGGGAGAGGCAGCAAGGACCCTCTCCTAGGGCTTCGGGTGGGAGCAGGCCCCGCTGACACCTTGCTGTCAGACTTCCTGCCTCCAGAACTGGGAGAGAATAAACGTCGGTTGTCTGAAGCCCCCAGTCTGTGGTGCTTTGTGACAGCAGCCCCAGGAAACTAACGCAGATACTATTCCCAATTCTGCAATGAGCAAAATACTCTGTAAATGAAAATTCTGGGTTTTTTTTCCAAAGATTGGCACCTGAGCTAACAACTGTTGCCAGTCTTCTTTTTGTTTTCTTCTTTTTCCTCCCCAAAGCCCCTCAGTACATAGCTGTGTGTTCTAGTTGTGAGTGCCTCTGGTTGTGCTATGTGGGATGCCACCTCAGCGTGGCTTGATGAGCGGTGCCATGTCCGTGCCCAGGATCCAAACTGGTGAAACCCTGGGCCACCGAAGCGGAGCACGTGAACTTAACCACTCGGCAACGGGGCCAGCCCCTGAAAATTCTTAAATGATGACGGGGTTTAAAGTCAGGAGCATCCTAGCAGTCTGTCAAAAGGCACTCAAGCCTTTAAGAGGATTTGTCATCTCAAACTCGGTAATTTCACTTTTAAGGCTTTATCCTAAGGAAAAATTTCACATAGGAATTAAGAGATCTGGAAAAGATGCTCCTAATAACTGTTTATAATAATGTGTGAAAACAACAAATGTCTAAAAATAGGAGAAATGTTAAATAAATGTTAGACGTAATGGAACATTAGACATTAAAATAATGTCTTTAAATAATATATGACGCAAGAAAATTCTCTTTACAGAAGTAGAAAACACAGGATATAAAACTCTTCACATAGGGTATAATCCAAATTCATTTTTAAAAGATCTATAACATGTATTTATATAACCAGAAAAACTACACCAAAACAACAATGGTGGTGGTATCTGGGGGGTAGAATTATGGATTATTTTAACTTGATTGATTATTATTTCTTACAGATTTTTATTACATATATCCCTTATATAGTCCTTATATATTCAATGTCATCATCAGGAAAGAAGTTTTAAAATTTCAAGTTACTTAATGTAATGACTCACTTTTGATCTAAACTCCCTTGGTTGTAGAAGAAACAATCTTTGAAAATCCAAGACGTAACAATAATGGCCAAGAGAGACCACAAAACTTACTGCATATTTGAAGTAACAAAGCGATTTTAATTTGGTAGCAAAGTTGTAATTCTAGGTGAAACCTGAGGAGCAGACAAATGCAGTGACTGCTTTCTAACACCCCCCCCAGGCCTTCGCCAAGCTGCAGAGCCTGTCTTACCCAAGTTTTCATACGTTGTGATTGGGGGGGGCGGTGTCTGGGGCTTCTCCCCAGAGCGAGGAGAACGCGGCCAGCGCACGAATTCCAGTGTCCAGGGCGTGGCCCCCCGTCCCACCCTGCCCTGGGCCTCCTCCCAGGAGAACGGCTTACTCTGTGCAGGTGTGCAAGTCTTTATGATGCCTGTGCTAGCCACACCCCCGTACATACGCATGTGTGTAAACAAGCCAATAAAGAGACAGAGGCAGGTTGCGGCCCAGCCCGCTGATTGCCCTGGGAAGTGGGGCCAGGCTGTCAGCCCACAGTCCCAGTCCGTCCGGCTCTTCAGAGGTGAGGCCAGGAAGCTGAGAGGTTGTTGCCCTCGACCCGAGGACTAAGGGCGGCAGCCAGGAGAGCTGCATCCCTGTGGCACCCTGTCCGGAGACACTCTGCCTGAAGGGACACTGCTTGCCCCGTTCCTAACTCCTTGGCATTCTTTATAAGTGGCCCAGCATTAGGTTGGGGGACCCGGAGGAAGCACTCCCAGAGTGGAGAAATGGGGAGCAGGCATTGTCAGGGTGAATTTAGTTCAGGGGCCAGGCAGAGGCAGGACAAGATGCCTCAATTCACACACTCCTGTTTCTTTTTTTCTTGGTGAGGAAGATTGGCCCTGAGCTAACATCTGTGCCAATCTTCCTCTATTTTGTATGTGAGATGCCACCACAGCATGGCTTGATGAGCAAGGAGTAGGTCTGCATCTGGGAACTGAACTCATGAACCCTAGGCGACTGAAGTGGAGTGCACGAACTTAACCACTACACCACCAGGCCAGCCCCACACACTCCTGTTTCTGCTCCATTCCCCCCATGCCCCGACCCCAGCTGTGTGACAGCCTGTGTCTCTGGCCTGCTTGGCTGAACCTGCTCCTGAGATACCTCTCCCAGCCCAGTGTTTGGTCCCTGCCCTGCCCTCCCTCACTCCCGTGGCCCCCATGCTCTGGGTATCCCTATGCTACCAGCTTCTCTGGATATCCTCTCATTGTAAAGCTGTGCACTGTAGGCCTTCCCTGCACTGAGTGGTTCTCAAGAGCCCCTCATGAACTCCTCACACCAACTGGGGGGTACTGGAACCACACCATCGACAAAGAGACCGAGGCCCAGGCTGGACCCAGGCTGCCCAGCAGGGACAGTGGGAGCTGGGCTGTGAGCCGACCTCAGAGTCGACAAAGGCTAGCTTGCTTCCATTGCCCTGGCTGCTACTGACCGGTCCCCGGGTCCTGGGAGCCTGCTCTGTGCCACTGGCCCCTGGCAACAAGGGGAGAGGGATCTTTGGGAACCCAAGTGTCCCCAAGTCAGCCCGGAGCCCTGTGTGGTATTCGCCAGCCTGGGCGGAGGGTGGACTCTCCCCAAGAGCGCGCCGGGACTCCCTCTGTCCTGACGGGAGCAGTGCTAAAGCGGGCTGGGAATGCCTGGGCCCCTAGCGCATCCACTCTTATTTTAGGTGCCTAAACCTCTTGGATTCCACAGAGATCACATTATATCACATCGTCATGTAACGTCTGTTGTGCTCTCAGACAGCATCGAAGGAAGCTGGAAGTCGCCGGCTGTGTTCTCCACACACCTGCATCCGGTTCCGAGAAAAGAGAGGTGACCCCGCTGGTTTGGGGATCTGAGACTTCTGTGGTTCAAACCTGGGGGGCCAGGTCCTGAACCTGGCCTGCTGATTTGGGGTCTGTGGTTTATGTGTGGGAAGAAGTTTCTGGAAACGTCCTTCCAGGCCTTGGAGTGACCTAGAGAGTCTTGGCTCTGAGGCAGGGCTGGACGGGCCTTTGTCCCGGTCTGGCTGTCCCCAAGAGCCTCTGCCCCAGTTACAACTCTCCCCGTTCTCAGCAGTTTTGGGTCGAGCCATGCTGTACAAGAAAAATGTACCATTTTTATCCCCACCAAACTCTCGTTCTTTCTGGTTTGGCAGGGACCACTGTGGAGATGCAGGCACGGCCATGGTGTGCTAGCGCCACTGGACTTCGTCTCTCCTCCTCCATCTTTGCATGGCTCATTCGTTGTCACACTGTACCTGTGAGGTATCCTTATGGGGCGCCTGGCCTGGGGACAAGTTTATGGTCATTTTTATTAGTTGATGCCGAGGACATCTTTGCCTCCTCATGACGTAAGTCCGTGTGTTTTCTTTTTAAACAAACAACACAACAACAATACCAAAAACCATGGAAACCGGGTCAGGAAGAACGAAAACACCTTTGCAGGCTGTACTGAAAAAGCCCGAAGCTGAGCTGGGAGCCGTGTGTCCTCCTGGGTGGTCAGAGGTCTCCCATCACCTTGGCAACCGGGGGGTGAGGCGGTCTCCGTCCCCCGCAGCCCCCTCCCCCGCTGTGTTTGCCTGGGCAGGTCCCCAGGCGTGTCTGGGAGCCCCTTGGTTTCTGAGATTCTGCTCTTGGCCTCGAGGGACCACCCTCCTCCCTGGGGCTGGGCGGTCCTGAGCTGGCTGGGCCAGGTGTCCAGTCCTGACCCCGATGCCTCTCAGATGGCCACATCATCTCCAAGCAAGTCTCCCGGAGAATGGGGGAGGAGAGGCTCATGGGAGTGACCATGATGTCAGCATGGAGGAGGAGGAGAAAGGTTTAAACAGGGGACAGTTCCGATGACTGGTTGACGACGTGGCGAGACGCTTTCTCCACACGGCCGGTGGATGAGGCGGGATGCAAACCGTGGATCGTAGGGTCTCAGTACTATTTCTCTAAAAAGACTGGATGGAAAAACATGCAACTGTCAATAGCACCAACAGGGCCTTTTGTTTCCATCATTATATTTTTCTGTATTTTCTAAATTTTCTACTGACCACTTTGTATTGATTTTTATATTTAGAAGAAATGAAGTGCTTTATAAGAAGAGCCCAGTCTCCCGAGGGAGCATTTATCTCATTCCCACTTAGTCCTGCTGAGGTTGACCCGGATCCACCCAGAAGTTGCAGAGAGAGCCAGTGTCCCCACTTTCTGTCACTGCCTG
The DNA here is from genome assembly GCF_021613505.1 of Equus quagga. Lineage (NCBI taxonomy): Eukaryota > Metazoa > Chordata > Mammalia > Perissodactyla > Equidae > Equus > Equus quagga. Next base: position 38,170,349 of record NC_060287.1, on the reverse strand, counting down.
TCTCCCTCTCAGCTCACCCTGAAACCTGCTCCCAGAACAGGGTGCGGGGGGTCCCCCACCTCTCCCCCAGGCTCCAGGCTGGGCAAACTGCTTAAACTCTCAGAGCCCCCAGGACTTCCCCACCCGCTTCCTGTCCTCACTCCCTCCTCCCCCAGCTTGGAAGCCAAACTCCAGACCCTCCAGACGGGATCCAACACCATGCAGACATCCCAAACTCCTTTTCCCCTCATCCTCGCCTCTTTCCCCATCGTCATCCTTACCTGGCAATGCCCCAACCCTGGGTAAGCCCAGACACCCCATTATGCCACAACCCCCTCGCCCAGGCACCAAGAATTACACGACCATCCGGGCCATCGTTTGTAAATGGACACTCAAGTGGCTGCGTATTTTCACCTCATTTGCTTTTCCAGTCTTGGGGCTGATCTGGGTCTCCTCTCTCCTCTTCCTCCCCCTCAGCTGCCTCCTCCCGCCCCTCCGCTCTTGCATCCACACCCCTCTGCCTCTTCTCTGGGAAACGGTAGGAGTCCCCTGGGCCAGGCTGCTCTCCCTGCCAAGCCACTCCATCACCCTGATTTATTTTCTTCCTCTCAGTCGCTGCCTTCCGAAATCATCTTACTCATCGTCTTGCGTCTTTGTCATCTGTCTCCTCACCTAGATGCCGGCCCTCAGGAGAAGGCATCTGGTCTGTTCCCTCCCACTGCTCACACGCCCAAACAGTGCATGCACACAGTAGGTGCTTCATGAGCCTGGGCGGACACCTGGTAGGTGGCCCCCTCGTCACTCTCACGCCATGCCAGCTCACCTCTCTCTCAGACCTGTCCCTTCCTGTCCCACTCTTCCCTGCTAGCATGTCTGTCTGTCACAGTTCAAGGCAGAGTCTGGCCATGCTCACCCAGGCTCGCTTGTGGTGCCTACACAGTTCTTGCAAAGGGTAGAAACTCACATATTTTTTTGATGACTGAATAAAAATAAAACAGATAGTATACCATGCTTGACGCCAGTGGATACGCTGGAGATAATTAGATGACAGCTGCCACTCAGAAGCCTAACGTCTCCCAGAAGGAATTGGGGTGCTCTGTGTGGCCCCTGAAGAAAGCCCAGGAGAAAGGAGGGGCCGCACCCCAGCCCCATGGTGGGGTTCCTGGCCCCGTCCCCCGGTCCGCACAGGCCAGAGCACCCCCAAGGCCCTGCCACGCGGGAGAGTGGGAACTTTCCTGCCCAATCACTTCGTACCACCAGTAAAATGGTGCACAACTCTGGCATTTGCGGATGTGGTTTCTTTCCATCTGAGGACAGCTGGTTTACTCCAGGATGCTGTCAGGACAAGCACCATCCGCACCCGGTTTCTCAAGGTCATTTTTCTTAAATGAGTCCCTAGTAAGCCCCGATGCCTCTGTTCGGGGCCCTTGCTGCCTCACTGCTGCTCAGTGTGCCCCGTCTTGTGGCCCCACCTCCAGCTTCCTTAAGACAACCATCCTCAGAACACGGGTTAGGGAGACAGACCTCCTACAGCCTGTTGGGTCCTCAGGCGTGGTATCAACCATGGCCCTGCTTAACATCAGGCAACCCCATTAGCCGCATCGGCGCTTCCTCACTGGTGGCAGAAACAGGAATGGGAACTAGAAACCCTAGAACTTTGGAGTCAAGGGCCAACTGGTCTTCAAATGGGAAGTTTCTGCCACTGTGTCCGTGAAGCCCCATATGTTGGAATTCTGCCCTGCCCATCCCATGGCTGCCTCTCCAGGCACTCAGACCCCCCATCCTCGTCCCAATGTCCCCAGGACCTGGATTCCTTCTTTCCCAGCCTGCGGAGGGCCTGGACTGAGGAACATGGCCATCACGAGCCAGTCATGGAGCAAATGCATCCCAGGGGAGCGTGGCGTAGGAGGCGATGCCACCAGAGGCCGGAAGGCTGGGTGGTGTTCTGCTGGCCAGTCCACACGAGCTCCTGAGTTAGCCTGTGAACAACGGGGCTGTTCCCCTGAGGGTTAGTGCTTCCCTCCCACCTGCCGGCGCTGGGCCAGGGGCTATAGCTCCCTGACACAGTGCGCACAGTGTCGAGCTCTGCAAACACAGCAGGCCACAGAAGGGACCAGGGCTGCCCCTGAGGCCTGAGGATGCTGCTGGCGGCCGATCTTATTTTCTGATACCTGAAATCATTGGGCTGATGCCTTAAATAAACCACACAGAACCAAATGGCACAAAGGCAAGAGGACAGAGAAGGGCCTTGGGTATCCAGGAAGACAGTGTCAAGAGAGAAAAGGCCCTCATCTTACTCTTGGTGACGAGGGGAAAGCCATCTTGAAGGGGGTGCTGCCATCCCCGCCACCTTTAGTCACAGAGGGGAGCAGGCTTAGAACACCCACTGGGGACAGGCTGGGCGCACTCATTCATTTATGTAAATACTGCCTTCAAGCCCTGCTCCCCGCGTTTCTTGATTTATTTTGAGAATTTTGTGACATGCTTATGCTCAGCACCTATGGGTGCCGGCCAGGAATGCGTGCCTCTTAAAGAGACCCACTGCCTGTTGATGGGTCTCCAGTCTCAAGATTTGAAAACGGTTAAGATGAATTCCAGAAGCGCTGCAATTATAAGACAGGCTTAAGAAATTCCAAATGGAAAAGAAAACTCACTTACTATTTCTCCCAAATCTATGACGTGCAAAAAAAAAGTACCCTTCTTGGCAGACTTTGAGAGTATTTCTTCCATTATGTTAAGTGGAGAACCCCTCAAATCATTTTTACTTCTATAGAAGCACACGCTATGGGTTTTTTCCCCCCTCTTAATGTGTGCAAAGCATGGAAGATCAGAAATCTGAAAAGAAATCAAGGATTCTGGAAGGAATTACAGCCTCCAGGAGCCAAGAAGACAAACAACACCCAAAGACACTCAGAAGCAGAGGCCCATCAGTAGCAAATTCACGGGGGGCACCAGGAGGAACCCCACCAGGGCAGATGACAGCCTTCCTGAGGTCAGCCTCTTCCACTGCCCGGCCTGCACTCTCCAAAGGGTAGGCTCCCCACGCAGAGGCTGGGAAATGGCCACGCCCACACAGGGCTGATCAGACAGTTGGGAGCTCAGGAAGGGCTGGAAGAGGTGTCACTCACATGAACCTGGGTCCAGAGACCTTTGTCTGGGAAGGCGGCTTTGGCTCTTCTACTCAGGGCTGACCCAATGTTTCCAAATGGCCAGCCAGGTGTTTGCAAACACCTGTGACCTTTGACAGCCTCGGGCTAGACCTGGGCTGCGGAAGGGGGAGGGGATGGGGGAGCTGGTGCATGCTGGATGTCGCTTGGATGAGCCTGAGGCAAGCTCTTAAGTCACAGACGAGGGACAGGTGAGTGCATCCGGGTTCCTGGTATCCTTACTCTGCTTCTTGTGCTAGGAGCACATTAGCTGGGTTCCGGGACCCCCAGAAGGGCAGGGAAGGGGTTGTGAACTATTCAGCTGGAAGGAAGTAAAAATACGCCTTCAAATTCTCAGAGGATAAACCTAGGGCAGATAATGAGGGCGCTTTTGAAAGACTAAGGAAAGCTTTGGGACTATGAGTGTCCTTGAAAAGCCCTCAAAACAAAGCACCCACAACCAACCACCCAGGGTGGGGTGATTGGGAAATATTTGGTCAGTGCGCGATTGTGCAGCAGGAGAGGCTTGGCCAAGCTCCTCACCGTGCCCTTGTCAGGCGGCCCCAGCTCCAGCCGCTGCCCACTCACACGGAAGCCTCCACAAGAAGGTTCCTGAGTTCTGTCTCCATCTCCCTTAATCCTTGCTCCCCACACCCTTCTATGAAGTGGTATTTTATTTAACACAAGGAAAAATGATTCTAGGCTAGACGCAGAATTTAAATCCCAAACCGCTGCCTTCCTAATGTTTAAATAATACCATTGGTCCATACCCTCTGTCTTCCCTCCAAAAAGCTTCATTTTTCTAAGGCATGAAGGAACACAGGAAGCAGTGATACCAAGGGAAATCACCACCCTCTGCCACTTTCATCCTCTCCCCCTCTCCCCTTTAGTGGGGACGAGGCCGCCGGCACCTCAGTCCTGGAGCACAGGTCCCCACCCCACCTCTCCGCTGCAATGCTGGGGAAACAGCGAGGTGAGCCAGGTATCAGACAAAAGTAACCAACCCCTCGGGATCTGCCAAGTGTCCACTCTTGCCAAGGGGTAAAGTCCTGGCCTGTGGTTGACCCCACCTATTGGTCCTCTGGGGAGGGGCTGATATCCCAAGGGGCAGGGTCCTTCTGTTGTCTGCATACAGAGCATCTGGCCCCTGTTCAGTGGGCACAAGTCGAATGAACACACAAACAAACAACGGTCATGCGCTTTACTGAGGGTGTTGTAAACTGGGTTTCCCAATACTCTGGTCCCAAGGACCCGAGGACCTCAGTGAGGTCCATTTCCACCTAGACCCCCGGTCCTCCCAGAAATCAGCCCTTGGGCCTTTCCTACAACACCTTTCCTCCTCTCTCCTTCTTGCCGTGTTCCCTCATCAAAGCAGATTCCCTTAAAAAGGACCTAAACTTCCTCCCGGGATCAGCTGATGGAAAATGGGCAGAGCGGCTGAACCATTCCTCCCGGCCCGCCATGGGTGGGACAAGACGGGAGGAGAAAGGACTCCCTGGCGCGTCCCAGGGGCTCACAGCACCGGCGCCGCCCTGATGCACTCGCTGGGGGTAAGTTGTCAGAGGATGCTGACCAAGTTCCTGTGTTTAGGCTTCTAAGTTGCTAAACAACTGAGATTTGCACAGCGCAGTGTCATCGAAGTTGGGCTGCCCCAAGGTCCCGGATGGATGCAACTGCCATGCTCCAGCGGGTCCCCGGTCCTCTCTGGGATGGAGCGGGCCAATCTCGGGTGTGGGAGCTGGCGTGCTGTCACCTGGTACCCCCTTAAGGCCCCAGTCTGTGAGGTCTCCCGGACCCCACCTGGTACGTCCCCTAATGGAGGTTCCAAGGTCGAGCACTTCCGAAGGAAACTGGGGGACACATGGCACCCATAGTCCGATAATGGGGACCACGGAGTAGGGGTCCAAAGAGGACGCAGCCGCAGCGGAGCAGCACTCCGCGGGGGTTCGGGGACGGCCCCAGAAGCAGGCCTTTCGGGAGGGCGCAGCACTAGGGGCACACACGGGAGGCGGCGCCCCGGGGACGCAAGGGCTACGCCGCCTGCAGCGCCCACGGCGGCCGGTAGGGGGCGCGCGCCGGCGGGAACGCGCGCGGGCGGGCGGGCCTCGGGCGGCCGGCGCCCCTGACGTCACCGCCCCGCGGTCGCCCGGGCGACGGCCTCATCGGCGCGCGCGTCAGAGCCGCCCGTCTCTTGGCAACGGCCCGATCTC
>NC_060287.1:38105138-38164614 GCF_021613505.1 Equus quagga | reverse complement strand
CTCCGGTCTCGGGGCTCCGGGCTCCGGGCTCCGCTCTCCGCTCTCGGGTCTCTGGGCTCCGGTCTGGGGTCTCCGGGCTCCGGTCTGGGGTCTCCGGGCTCCGCTCTCCGCGCTCCAGGCACCATTCTCGAGGCTCCGGTCTCCGAGCTCCAGTCTCCGGGCTCCGGTCTCGGGTCTCTGCGCTCCGGGCTCCGGCGGCCCCACAGGGCGCGTACGGGGGTCGCGGGCTGGGACTCCGCTTGCTCCCGTCGCCGGGCTCCCCTTTGTCGCTGGGCGTGGGAGCGGGTCCACGCGCCCGCGGCCTCAGGGGTCCGGGGGTCGGGTCGGAGCCGACCGCGGGCGGCAGGGAACGGCTGGGAGAGGGGTACACGCCCCCCGCGGTTTGGGACTGGGGGCCGGAGTGGAAGCGACCGCGGGCGGCGGGGGACGGGTGGGAGCGGGGTACACGCCCCCTGCGGTTTGGGACTGGGGACCGGACTGGAACCGACCGCGGGCGGAGAGTGGGAGTGGGTGTAGGATCCGGTCCACGCGCCCCGCGGGGCTAAGGGGATCGGGGATCGGGATGGAGCCGACCGCCGGCGGTGAGGTCGGGTGGCGGGTGGGAGGCGAGTTCACGCCCCGCGGGGTGAGGGGTCGGGTTGGGGGCGCAGGTCGGGGTCCGGCGCTGAGCGCTCCGCTTGGCCGGCAGGTGCGGCCCGGAGCCATGGTGATCATGTCCGAGTTCAGCGCGGCCCCCGCGGGCTCAGGCCAGGGCCAGCAGAAGCCCCTCCGCGTGGGCTTCTACGACATCGAGCGGACCCTGGGCAAGGGCAATTTCGCGGTGGTGAAGCTGGCCCGGCATCGAGTCACCAAAACCCAGGTGCGTGGGGCGACGGGACCGGACCGGAGCGCGAGGGCGGGGGTGGGGGCGGGACCTGATTCGTCCTGGGGGTAGCCCCCTGGGGGCAGCCGATTGATTCCCTGCCTGCACTGTCTAAACGCTGACAGTTTTTAGTTTGGTAAAGAAAAAAATGCCTTATACAGTATTATGATCCTGCATAATTTGTACAAATATCAGGGGACAGCAAAGAGGATAATGACCAGATAATCTGGGGGCGCAGAGCCCTGGCGTGGGGAGCTCAAGCCCTGTAAAGTGGGCCTGGGAAGACTGAAGTCGTGGACTTAACTGACTGTTGGGAGTAATATTATTGGTTCCTTTGGTTATTCTTTTCCTGCAACTTTTTGTGACCTTTTGGGGACATAAAGTGTTTTAGAAATTAGCCTGCAAAAAAATGAAGTGTGTAAGTTGGGTTAAGTGAGGGGCTTTTTAAAATGAAGTGTCGTTTTTCTTTTAAAAACCTGTAGGTTGCGATAAAAATAATCGATAAAACACGATTAGATTCAAGCAACTTGGAGAAAATATATCGTGAGGTCCAGATCATGAAGCTGCTGAATCACCCTCATATCATAAAGCTTTATCAGGTAAGGACTCAGGTTTGCTTCTCACTGTTGCTTCTGGCAAGTGTGTTGCTTTTTATTTTCCACAAGGTAAGTTTGCAGATTCTGAAGGGCACCCCTCTCTCTGGGTGTATGTGGAGTCAGGAATTTGGTTGTATAGGCTGGATAGATTGGTATTTGTAAGCTCTGCAGATGTATTTACAATTATTTTCTTGCTTTTGGATCAAATTGAGATTTGCCTCATTAAAATTTTATTTAGTGTCGTAATTCGTTCCAGTTTCAAATGCATAGAGGTCGTTTGTTACATTTATTTTACTCTGAAAACAAACGACCAGATCTGTGTATTGCCACTGCAATCATTAGTTTAGAAGGACGAATTTGAGTGAAACAAGACACTTCCGCCTTTGCAGATAATTATTAAACTTTAAAACCAGCTGCCGTTACCGGTCTTCGTGAACTTATCTTTGCAAAGGCAAGAGGGAGCGTTTGTTTGTCTTCCCCGTTTCAACTCTTCCGTCAGAAATGGAGAGATGAAAATACTTTTGCCGTGGTGAGAGCAAGGACCTTGTCATTTAATCCACGTGAAGGACAGGCCTCACCCTGGCCGTCTGTTGGTTTGTTATGTGACTTATTTTTGTTCTCCTGTTGAAACTAATAAAGTGTATCTTCGGAAAATAAGTGCTGTTTTAATTAGGATAGCGAAGGAATCTCTTACGGAGCCGACCACTCTGCAGAGATGAAGTCGAATCTATTGCCGAAATATGAGTTGTTTGCAAACGCTCGATATTTCATCTAATTGTGTTGGATATAAGTTCCTCTGAGTGATTCTCATGAAACCCCGTGAATCTGAGACAAATTTCAGGGGACCTGTGTGTGTGTGTGTGCAGCTGCCAAGGCTGGGTGTACAGTGTGTGGGGAGGACGGATAGTAATTGAAAACTCTCCCTGAAGGCTCCTCGTTGGACTCGGTTCAGGTGCAGGTAGCGGTGGAGTCGTGGGTTCGTGTTTCCCCGATGCCGGGTTACTCAGCGTCAAGTCAGAGCTCATGGCAGGCGCGCCCAGCTGGTGTTTTGTTTCTGTTGTCATTTTTGAGTGGTGCCGCCCTGATAAGAAGTTCCTCCATGGTCACTGATGTCACTGCCTGGCCTGCTTCCACAGGACGGGCCGAGCGGCGTGTGCTTTTGCCTTGGCTGGAAGGAGGAGCCAGAGCTCCCTCCTTGTTGCCCAGGTCCCCGGCCGCCCCCTGGATGGAGTCACCAGGTTGTCGAGGCGCCCTGCCATGTGGTCCTAGTTAGGGGTCTTCTCTGGGGGAGTTTTTTCCCTGTTCTGTGTGCTTCTTTAACTGTTTGGAGACGGTAGGTTTTAGTGAGATTGTTAGGACTCTGGTTTTGACACTAGTGTCCACTTTTCATCCAGCCGGCCCAGGCTCCAGAACCTTGGTGAAACTTCCCTCTTTGCTCGAGGTTTTTTAAAACTTGAAACACATTTACTCTTTTTTTTTTTGAGGAAGATTAGCCCTGAGCTAGTATCTGCTGCCCATCCTCCTCTTTTTGCTGAGGAAGACTGGCCCTGAGTTAACGTCTGTGCCCATCTTCCTCTACTTTGTATGTGGGATGCCTACCACAGCATGGCTTGCCAAGCGGTGCCACGTCCGCACCCGGGATCCGAACCGGCGAACCCCAGGCCGCCGAAGCAGAATGTGCGCACTTAACTGCTGCACCACCGGGCCGGCCCCCAAAACATATTTACTCTTAATTCTTTCTCCATCCCTTAATTTTAATTGTGGAAAGGGATAAACAGTGGTCTTCTTACTCGTCTCTCTACCACACACGTCGAGGGCAAGGGCAGTTAAAATGCCAGCTAAACTGCATTGTGTTTACTTTTCTCGTTAGATTCCTGGGTCAAAGCAGTTGTCTTTAGAGTATCTTTTTTGAGGAATAACTATATTTTGAACCCCGGAGATGTCTTTTTCTGTAAAGAATGTATTCTCTCTCTGTCTCCCTCTGAAATATTTTAAAATACCACAGACGTGAGTTTGTTTTCCTTCTTTTAGTACCAAAGATCTGAATTTTACTTAGTTTCTTAGTTATGTTTTCAACTCTTTTAAAACATTTTTTCGAAGTGAAATAAAATTCTCGATCAATAAGAGAACCTTGACAGTGTATTTGACATTGGCTGTTGCTATTGACACACGCCGAGTAGTGTGCTGCACACAGAGCAGTCTCTCGTGGCTTCCCCGGCAAGCGGCTTCTCATGGCCTGATCCAGCATGTCGGCAAGGCAAGTGGAAGCGGGCGCTCGTTATCTCCTATTCAGCTTGCGCTGGCAGGCGTCTCGAATAATCTCTTGCCTGCTAGGCTCCTAGAAGAAAGCCCTAGCAGAACTCCGGAAGCTTCTTTTACTTCTGTAGCCTCCAGAATCCTCGAAGGGGGTGAGGCCAGGTGATACAAAAATGCGAGGGCACGTAGACCTTTTTTGAAAGCAAAGATCTGTCAGGATAGGCAGGTTGCTGCGGAATTCATCTCTGATTTTTTAAAAATTCCTTTTCTGAGTAGGAATCCCCTCATTGGTTTCTTTATTGCGGAACTTTTTCTTTCGTTTCCTTTTTTAAAATCGTGAATGCATTCCTCCTGGAGAAGTTAAAAATTTACTGGGGTTCAAGTGGATCATTTATGCCGTTGGTATGTTCCCTTTTGGTGTGGTTAAACCTTAGGTCTCTATTTTTTAGGTTATGGAAACAAAGGATATGCTTTATATCGTCACTGAATTTGCAAAAAACGGAGAGATGTTTGGTAAGCCACGCTTTTTCAAGTATCTGTTGAAAACAAATGGCGCTAACTTGTCAGGAATTGCTCCTCCAATATTTGGTTCTACCGCTCTTAAAATTCTACCGCGTTCTTCCATTGTGCCCCGGACGGCGGCCAGACTTCCGGATTTGGGGGCTATAGCCCTGTTTTGTCGCTTTTCAGATTATTTGACTTCCAATGGGCACCTAAGCGAGAATGAAGCCCGGAAGAAGTTCTGGCAGATTCTGTCGGCCGTGGAGTACTGCCACAGCCACCACATTGTTCACCGGGACCTCAAGACCGAGAACCTACTGCTGGATGGCAACATGGACATCAAGCTGGCAGGCAAGGGGCCCGCCTGGGAGGGTCCCCGCGCTCAGAAGTGCCGTCCTGCAGGAGGGGGCGTGGGTGGGGGGCACATCCCTCTGCACCGCAGCCCCTGTCATTTCCCTGGTAACCTCATCGTCTGGTTCTTTGTCTCAGATTTCGGATTTGGGAATTTCTACAAGTCAGGAGAGCCTCTGTCCACGTGGTGTGGGAGCCCCCCGTACGCAGCCCCGGAAGTCTTCGAGGGGAAGGAATATGAAGGCCCGCAGCTGGACGTCTGGGTAGGAGCCCCCATGCACGGCATGTGTCACCTGCCGGTGGCTGGTCCCCAGCGGTAACCAGGGCAGGGTGTGCCGGGGCTGACCGCGCTGTCTGTCCTCCGCAGAGCCTTGGCGTCGTGCTGTACGTCCTCGTCTGCGGGTCTCTCCCCTTCGATGGGCCCAACCTTCCGGCTCTGCGGCAGCGCGTGCTGGAGGGCCGCTTCCGCATCCCCTTCTTCATGTCCCAGGGTAGGTGAGCCGGTCGGCACCTCCGCGGGAAGGGTTGGGTAACCGGGCTGCAGGTTTTCGAGGAGGAGTTATTTCCTGAAATGCCGGCTTGCCGTCTTCTGAGTCTGCCGTGGGGCCCGTGAATCAGCCCCTGTTCTGGGGAGTGTGCGCTAGACGCCTGCCAGGGTAACCCAACCCACCCCGAGGCTTTCAGTGCCCTGCTTACAGGATGGGCAGGTGGCTTTGTCAGGCAGGCCTGGTCTCTGGAGTCCCCGCCAGCACCAGAACTAGGGGCGCTGGCCCTGTCCCCCAAGTGTTACCCACTCCACACACGTGCTTTTCTTTTCCATACAGTAAAGATATTCCACCCGCTGCCTACTATTGTGTGTGGTCATAGCAGAATGGGCAGTCTAAGTGGTTCTCTATCTGGGGGACATAGAGGGACTGTGCCCCCACGCCCCCAGGGGCCCGATCCCTCAGTTGGTGGCCTTCCTTGGCGGCAGGTCTGAGCCAACGGCATAGGCCACTGCTCCTGGCCCCGGTGCTCTTAGGCTGGTCACTTGTTCATTTGCCTGTGCAGAGGGAGCCTCGTCCCTGCAGGGCTACTGTGGGAAGCGGATGGGTGGTGGGCACGCGGGCTGCCACACAGGGCTCAGTGTACCCCCCATGCCCCCCAGACTGTGAGACGCTGATCCGCCGCATGCTGGTGGTGGACCCCGCCAAGCGCATCACCGTGGCCCAGATCCGGCAGCACAGGTGGATGCAGGCCGACCCCTCCCTGCTTCGGCAGGCCTGCCCCGCCTTCTCTGCGCTCAGCTACAACTCCAACCTGGGCGATTACGACGAGCAGGTGCTGGGCATCATGCAGACCCTCGGGGTCGACCGGCAGAGGACGGTGGAGGTGAGCGCCCACCCGGCCCTGGCCTGCAGTGGCTCTGACTGTGGATGGGACAGGCTCTCTTTCTGAGACAGTGGCCAGTCGAGTTAAAGTGGGAACGTGGGCTAATTTAAGGGCCAGATTGTCCGCTCCTCTAAGGGACATTCTTGGCCACCCAAGAATAACAGCAGAACGGTCTCGTCAGGGAGCCTCAGTGAGACAGTCCCGGGGCGCCCTCACCCCCCATGTGAGCTCTCCTCCGCCCTGCCGGCCTCGCTCTGACCCCACCCCCCTCTGCCTCCCCCAGTCGCTGCAGAACAGCAGCTATAACCATTTTGCTGCCATTTATTACCTCCTCCTCGAGCGCCTGAAGGAGTATCGGAACGCCCAGCCGTCGGTCCGCCCCGGCCCAGCCAGGCAGCCGAGGCCCAGAAGCTCAGACCTCAGCGGCTTTGAGGTGAGGGGAGGGCCTCCTTCTAAAGCCCCGCCCCGTCTCCCTGTCTTGAATCGTGTCCCCCAAGTTGTGGATCCCTGTTTGGACGCAGGCTGAGCCCACTCGCCCCTGGGTCACATCCTCCTGCCCATCAGGCACTGGGGGTTCCCCTGTGGGCCACAGTGCATGGAGGAGAGGGGTCAGGCCTTGCCCGGTGGCCCTTTGTTCCTTATCCGTCCCTGGTGCCCACCTCTTGGCACCTCCTCCTGGTCACCCCACACAGCGTGGCCTTGAAGAGGAGGGCTGGCATGTCCTGAGCCCGGCCAGCTAGCGGCTGACACCTGTCAGCGCCAGAACAAAGCTAGCGTGGTCTTTCTTGTGACACTCCTCGCGATTGTCCCCAGAGCTGCCTCCCTGACAGCGTCTGTCCTCCTCTACCGACCCCCAGGTGCCTCAGGAAGGGCTCCCCGGCGATGCTTTCCGGTCCGCCCTGCTGTGCCCGCAGCCCCAGAGCCTGGGGCAGTCCGTCCTGCAGGCTGAAATGGACTGTGACCTCCACAGCTCACTCCAGGTGTGTGAGCACCTGCCCTGGGCGCATGTGGGGTGTGGGCTCGTCTCCTTCCAGGTGGCGGTGATGGCCCCTGCGCCCGGTCTCCCACAGCTCCAGGGTTCACACGTTCGTGTCCATCCCTTGCAGCCCCTATTCTTCCCTGTGGACACCAACTGCAACGGAGTGTTCCGGCATCGCTCCATCTCCCCCACCAGCCTGCTGGACACGACCATCAGCGAGGAGGTCAGGCAGGGCCAGGGCCTCGAGGAGGAGCAGGAGGCACAGATGCCCCTGCCCAGCAGCTCAGGCCGGAGGCACACGCTGGCCGAGGTCTCCACCTGCTTCTCCCCGGGCGCCCCTCCCTGTAAGTGTTCCCCTGGGCCCCACTGGCCCAGATCACGGTCCGCTGCGTGGGTTTGTGGGCGCAGCTCTGACAGAATGCACCTTTTTGCTGGGCAGCCTCTTCTGGTGACAGTTCTCAGGACTTGTCATTTGTTTAGCTCCAGAGGCCACACAGGTTAGACACTTCGTGTGGTTGTTGGTGGCAGGGGTGGTGTGCCATTTAGCCGCCCCCAGGTGCCGGGAGGCCAGGTCCCTGGCCTAGGCCCCTCCACCTCACGGGTCCAAGCTCCCCCGTGGCGGCTGGTTGTTGAGGCTTCCTGGACTCTGGTGGCCTCTGACGTCACCACCTCCGTCCCCACAGGGTTGAGGGTAGAGGTGAGAGGCCTGGACAGCTGTGCCCGGTCAGTGGGCCGCGGGCTGCCCCAGGGCCTGGGTGACACCGCAGGGGCACAGAGAGGGCGTCAGAGCCTATTCCTCTCCTGGGGCCGTCGGCACCTCTGACTCGCCAGGAAAGCTGCCGGGTGCCAGCGGGTCGCGGTGGGCTTCGGGGAGCGTGAGGGCCCCCTCAAGCGCCGTGTCCCTTCTGCAGGTATAGTCATCTCCTCCTCTGTGGCGAGTCCTTCTGAAGGCACCAGCTCCGACAGCTGTCTGACCTCAGCAGGTGATGGCCTGGTGGGGCTCAGCGGACGCCTGGCCACTCAGGGTCTGCTGGGCACCTGCTCCCCACTCCGACTGGCCTCACCACTCCTGGGGGCCCAGTCGGCCACACCAGTGCTCCAGGCGCAGGGGGCCCTGGGGGGAGCCACCCCGCTCCCCGTCAGCTTCCAGGAAGGCCGGAGGGCGTCGGACACCTCACTCACTCAAGGTGACTTCCCCTTTCATGCTGATTTCCACCTTCCCCAGTCCAGCAGACTGTGTGCCCTGGAAGGGTGTCACCTTGTCCTTGGTGGCAGATGGCATTCCCTTGTTCTCTCACTGGGCCTAGGCGGAGCAGGCTGAAGATGCTGCCCGGGTTCTGGATGTCCTGGTCTTCTGGGACAAACTCACACAGCTTCTGGTGGCTGGTCTTAAAAGCCCAAGAGACACTAGGATGCCGGGCAGCAGCTCCCGACCTGGATGAGGGCTGGTTCGGGGAGGCACCCCCCACAAAGGCAGCCCCCACCTGGTGCCTGGGCTCCCTCCCAGCCCTTTCCTGTGTCCCACAGCACTGCTCATGGCCTCCTTCCAAGCAGGATCTGAGCCGGGGAGGCGTGGGTCCCAGGCTGGGGTACGGTCTGCAGACCATCTTGATTTTACCTTCCCCAGGGCTGAAAGCCTTTCGGCAGCAGCTGAGGAAGAATGCGCGGACCAAAGGGTTTCTGGGGCTGAACAAGATCAAGGGGCTGGCTCGCCAGGTGTGCCAGCCCTCCTCCTCCAGCCGGGCCACCAGGGGTGGCCTGAACGCCTTCCAGCTGCCCGCGCCGAGCCCAGGCCTGCACGGCAGCGGGGCCAGCAGCCGGGAGGGCAGGAGTCTGCTGGAGGAGGTGCTGCACCAGCAGAGGTACGCCCGCTTGGCGCCGGTCACCCGCGACCTTGGGGGGACTCATGGACACGGGGATTTTCTTGAGTGACCTTATCTCTTAAGCTCCCTCCCTGCTCCGTATAATCAGATGAGCGCACCTCCCTGCCCCCAAGCGTGGGGACATCTGTGAGGCAGACAGCCTCTCTCCCTGAGGATGGTGGCGGAGGTGGGGAGCAGTCAGGTTTTGTCACTTTGAAGCCCGCAAGTGGGGGCTGGGGAGCAGTGAATAAAAATGTCACGTCTGGTTGGCGGCTCTGAGCTGCTCCAAAAGCAGGAGGGAGAATGGAAATGTCAGGAATTGCTCAGGGGTTACTCACGCACAGCATCGCGCCTTCTGAGCAGCTCCAGCCAGCAGCCCCGTGGGGCGGGCCCTCCCTCGGGGGCCGGGGAAACCCGGGGTGTCTGAACCTGGCCAGGGGTGGGTGGTGTGGGAGGAACGGCCGCAGAGCTGGCAGTGACCTGTTCCCTGTGTCCCCCAGGTTGCTCCAGTTGCAGCATCACCCGGCAGCCCCACCCACCTGCCAGCAGGCCCCGCTGGTCCTCGCCCCCTGTGACGGCGCCCTCCTGGTGTCTGGACTCCAGAGGGGGCTGGGGCTGGGGCCCGGCACACTGCTGCCACCCCACCTCCTGCAGGCTGGGGCCTCCCCCGTGGCGTCGGCAGCCCAGCTCCTGGACGCCCACCTGCACATCAGCCCCACCTCAGCCCCGCTCCCGGCCGCCACTCCCCTACAGCCGCCCTTCGCCATGTTGCCCCCGAGGTTTGACCCCACGGGGCTGCCTCAGGGGGACTGTGAGATGGAGGACCTGACCTCCGGCCAGCTGGGCACGTTTGTCCTGGTGCAGTGAGGGACACGGCGGCTGCCCGCCCCGTGGCACCAGCCGACCGACTTTTCCAAGCAATAATTTCAGAGTATGTGAAGACGTTTCCGGACTCAAAGCCAATAACTTTCTAGAAGCGAAACAAGCAATACGTTTGGTGTTTTGGCTTTTTAGTTACTTTTTGTTTTACTTTTTCCTTGCACTGAGCAACTGCAACTATGAGCAGGGACTGGAAACTTTTTGGAGAAAAATAATAATCGAGGGGCGTGTTGTTGGGGCGGGTGGACGGGAAGGGGGAAGGAGGGCAATGGGATAAGGGACGACTGGGCTGGGCTCGCCAGGCCAGCGCCACTGCGGATCAGCTGGCCATGGGAGGGGACTGGAGCCTCCCTCAACCACGGACGCCTCGGACAAGGAAACTGTGGTGTGAGCCGCGGCCGTGGAACTGAGTGGGTGCGTCTCCCTCCGCGTGCGTGTGTGCGGGTGTGCACGTGTGGACTAGTAACGTTTTTTTTTTTTAGTTAACAATCCTCCAACTTCCTGAAACATTTATGCTTCAAATGAAAACTGTGAACTTTCCACTTTATGTATTAGTTTTTAAAAAGCTCTAACAGCCATCCCAGGAGAAGATAATCTACAAATTTCTCGGAATTCTTTCCCCCGACATCAGAACCCAGAGGATCCTTGTTTCTTACTCCAGATGAGAAGTTTTGCAAACTGCTCCAGGGTCACTTTTCCAGGATTCTCCGGAGGAGCCACAAGGAAGAAGCTGGAGGGGGCGGGATGGCTGAGGTGGGGCTCTGTCCAGGGCCCCTTGGCGTGGAGCCCTAGGCGCCTTCCAGGGAGCCAGAGAGCTTCCTCCTGCTGTGCATCTCTTTTCCGCTGCTAATTGAGTTTTGATGCATTTCATTATCAGGGTCCATAAAGAACAACTGACTGGGGGAATGTGCAATATGGCGAGGCTGTGAGCAGCGCGGGCACGGGCGGCAGAGGGGTCACACCGTGACTCCACTGCCCTCGGCCGGGTCATGCTCGGTGGCCAGCCCCACCTCATCCAGGCCCCGGCGTGTTAGGCTTCCATTCAAGGAACGTGAGATGAGAGGTTAGATCAGTGTTGTTCCAGCTTTGTTCCTTTTTTCAAGCGAATACTGTGTCTGTATATAAATAGGAGACAAATACACACTACTTATTTTTTATATTTTTTACTACACTTTTGTGTTCCCGGTTTAAATTTCCCTCTCTGGTAGCACCAGGTGGGCGTGGAGGGGGACAAGGGGCGTCCTTCCCTGGCGGGTGAACTCTGGGGTGGCACTGTCAGCGAGAGGCCTCTCCAATGGACGCCGCACACGCCCTCGGCCCTGGTCGTCCCCGTCCCTTTGCCAACCCAGGTGCCTTCAGCTCACTTCGGCTCTTAGAACCTGCGGTGTTAAGGAGGCAGCGCCGGCGGGTGGGAACCAGGGCACCTGTAGAGGCCACAGACGGCTGATTCCCAGCGGCGGGGCGGTGGGCCGGCCCGCGTCTGAGCGGCTGCTGAGCCGGGTGCTCCCCTCTGCCCGCCGCCCCCGTTGCTGTTCCTGACCCGGCGGGGACTGTCCTCGCTCCTGGCTGCAAAGAAGTCCCCAAAGCCTCCTTCTGACTTGCAGAGAAGGTTCCGGACAGACAGGAGGGGGACTCCGGACGTCCTGGGCCGCCGCGGCCTTCACCTTCAGAGTCACGGAGGCAGCACAGTTGTTCCCAACGCCAAACTGCATCCCCTTTTAAAACGACTCTCTGTCCTAACGCCAGAGATCAAAGGCCTCCGACCCGCGACAAGCACTTTACTTTCTCGGTAGTTTCCTCTCGTTGCTGTGAGTCATGTTTCCGTGTCGTGTCTGCCGGTGTGTGCGGCGTGCGTCCCGCCGGTTCCCCGACCGCGCCGTGCCGCGCACCGAGTGCGGCCGCCTGTTTAAAGGCTCCGCGTGATCTGGTTCAGGTGTATATAGTTTGTTTTTTTACCGTAACTGAATTATTTTATTTCTTATGTTCACATGAGAAATGTATG
This sequence comes from Equus quagga, assembly GCF_021613505.1. Taxonomy (NCBI): domain Eukaryota; kingdom Metazoa; phylum Chordata; class Mammalia; order Perissodactyla; family Equidae; genus Equus; species Equus quagga. The sequence continues at coordinate 38,152,955 of NC_060287.1, read as the reverse complement.
CCAAATGATTAGTGGATGTATGTTTTTTAATTTAATATTTAAATAAAATATTTGGGGAGAAAAACCCTTGACTTCTTCCCTCGGTTCGTCTCTGTGGGAACTCCTTCCTTCCGAGCCACTTGGTTAAGACGCTGTGACCTCCAGGTTCATTCAAGTTGCGGATCTTAAAGAGGAGGGCATGGCGTCACCTCCTGCATTCAGCCCGACGGGCACCTAGCCACACACCCCAGCGTAGTGTTACTACGCGGAACTCGGCCAGCAGTAGTGATGAGTGGCTCAGTGGTCAGGGCACAGGGAGGTGCAACCTGAGGCTTACGTTCGAGTGTGTGTGCCTGGGGCCTTGCTGGTCCTCAGACGCCCTCCCCTGGCGGCAGGCTCAGGTCTGTTTTCAGATGGTTCTCCCCTCCCAGGGCATCATCCACTCTTGGCTCCTCCCCCCGTAGTGTTCTCTGCGTCTGCTTACAAATCAAGGATTTGGGAGCATCTCACACCCAAACTATTTCCTGGTCTCTTCACGTTGGCCTGACCAGCTTCCAGCAACACGGCAGATATGGCGGCTAAAAGAACAGAGGATTCCCTTCATTTTGATACCAGACAAATATTTTTTGGTTAGAAAAAGTTCTTTAACCTCTTCACACCCGTTAGGATGGTCACCAACAAAAAAACGTACAGTAAGTGTTGGCCAGGACGTGGAGACGCCGGAACCCTCTTGCAGGGCTTGTGGGGAGCACAGTGTGCAGGTGCTGTGCAAAACTGTGGCGGCTCCTTAAAGAGTGAAGCAGAATCACTTGATCAGCCGGCAGCCCACTGCTGGGCGTCTACCCGAAAGAAGTGAAAGCAGGGACCCCATCAGATGTCTGCACACCTTTGTACAAAGGCAGCGCTGTTCACAGCAGCCAAGGGCTGGAAGCAACCCAAGTGTCCATCAACGGATAAATGGATAAAGGAAATACGGTACATACAATGGAATATTACTCAGCCTTGAAAAAGGAGGAAGTTCTGACCCCTGCTACAACATGGATGAACCTTGAGGACATTACGCTGAGTGAAATAAGCCCGTCACAAAAGGACGGACCCTGTATGAGTGCCCTTATAGGAGGTCCCTGGAGGAGTGACATTTGTAGAGACAGGAAGTAGACTGTCGAACCGGGGCCTCCGGGAGGGGAGGGGGAGTTGGTGGTTAACAGGGACTGAGTTTCACTTTGGGGAAGATGGAAAGTTCCGGAGATGGATGGTGGGGATGGCTGCACACCACTGTGAATGTATCTAATGACACTGAACTGTGCACTTAACAATGGTTAAGAGGGTAGATTTTATGTTACGTATATTGAACCACAATGAAAAGAAAAAAGATTTCTTTTCAGGAGGAGATGCCCAGAGATGGACAGTAGCTTCCTCGTGGACAGCCGGGCTCCAGGGGGGAGGGGGAGGACAGAGGACTGCGGGACCTGCAGGGAATCCTGTGAAGACAGAATACGTTTCCACGGCCTTGGGAACGGCAGCGAATCAAGTATTGCTTAAACGCCGGAATCTGTGAAGCCTCTGCCGTCAGCCAGCCTGTCTGCCTCCTCTCTCACAGCCGACAGGGTCTGAGAGCCCAGGGAGGACCTCCCGGTCGTGGGAAGGAAGCCCCCAGCAAATGTCTCCTTGTTTTCCGAGGAGTCCCGGCAGTTTTCGCTGCTCACTTAGGAACAGAGTTTTAACATCTTAAATCTCAAGCAGTGGCTGAGCTGCAGGCTGGCTTCTGACGGAAGGCGGGTCCCACCGCCCACTTCCAGGACAGCGCAACACCCCACTCGGACGCCCCTGCGCCGGCCTCACCCGGGTGTGGCCCGGGGAAGCTGGCTCTGCGCTCTTGACACCTTTGTCATGTCCGCCTGGGAAATGGGCCCAGCTCAGCCGCTGAATTCAGGCTCTGTGGCGTTTGCTGTTGAGGGAGGGAAATTCCAGTTTACTGTTTGGGGCGTGGAGTCTTGTAAACGAGGAAGAACTCAAGTGCAGATATGTGGCAGCCTCATGACGTATTTGGCTTTCGTGTTTGTGTCGTGTTGATAACTCGATGTGTGTGCGTCTTGGCTCCCCAGCTGGTGGTCAGCTCCTGGGGGGAACCCCTGTACCTCCTTCTGCTCCGGCAGCCCCGAGGGCAGTGGGGCACATGTGGCTCCTCAACAGACAGCTGTTAGCTCAGCGAGTCCATGTTCGCATGCTCCTTCTGGACTTGTGGTGTGCCATGATCACTACTGTTATTATTATTAATTATTATTATTATAGCGCTTCTTAGGATTCTCAGGTTGGAAATTGGAGCCCTGCTCAGGGAGCCTCTCGGAGACCTGGTGGGACTCTAGAACTGTGTCCTGGGCTTATGGATGTGCTTGCGAATCGTTTCCCACCCCTCAGATGAGGAGGCCAGCGAGGCCTCGGCGAGGGCGCGGTGTGTTGGGGAGCCTCTCTTGGCCCCAGCACCTGCCTCGTGCTCTGCCAACGCTTCTGTACCGTGGATGACCCCACCTGCTCGGGAGTTCTGCCAGGTGTTGACGTTGTGGATGTGTCCGTGCCTGTTGGGGAGTGGCGAGGCTGAGCGTGCTTTGGCACATCGCTTAGCACACGATTGCACATTTGAGTGATGGGTGCTCTGGGCTCTGAGATTCTCCCCCCACCCCCCGCCCCCCGTCCCTCTGGCGGGGGTCCAGGTACAGCCCGCAGTGGTGATGGCTGCAGACCAAGCAGCTGTTGGAGTCCTTGCTCATGCCAGGTGGAGCCGAGCCCAGCGGGCCCGACACGCAGAGGAGCACAGTGGCCTCAGAAGGTGGCCTGTGGTGTCAGACACGCCAGGGTTTGATCCCCGCTCTGCAGCTCTCTGGTCTTGTGACAGTGGATAATGACCACTGTGTGTTGACTTTCTTGTTTTCAAGATGGCGCACGTAACAATGCAGTCTGGCTCTTGGAAGGGTGGTGGACACTGTGGGCACTCACCACCACAAAAACCACTCAGCACTGGCACCCGGGGAGCACTCCATGAACACAGCAGTGCCTGTAGCGTCACAGCCGCCAGACGGCAGAATGTCCCTGAGGGAAGAAGTGTCAGTGGGCCAGGTGGCTCGAGGCTCAGCCACCGTCTCGTGCTGCTGTTGAAACCATGACTCCTCCTGAAGAAAATAGGAGGCCATCACCCCCAGCTGCCCTAGGTGCCATCTGTGTGCTTCTGTCATCCGAAACTGGTGGCACTTTTGCTGCTGGGCCATGGGATAACGCGTACAAGTGTCTGTCCTGCTTTTAGGAGGAAGTCCTTCTGGGCGTCCGGAAACATGGTGGCTCCAGAATGGGACCGGCCTCTGTGGGGCGGGGTGTGTCCCAGCCCCGAGCGGGCACTGGGACTCGTGGATTGGTAGGGTGAGGGAAGTCCCAGGCTGGAGGTGAGTGCTCATGTCACTCAGGGGCAGGAACCAAAGCTGACCGAGAGGAACTGACTTGTTTGGGGTGGAAGAGAAAGTGTCGGCCCATTATTTTTCCTTCCAGAATAACACTGGGGGGTTTCAGAGGAGCACAGTGTTTAGCGGCAGCATGCACCCGGCCCTCCTCTGGAATGACCTTTGGTCTTGGCGGGGAGTCCAGAAGAGGGGATGTGGGGTCCATCTCGAGTTCCCCAGGTCTGGCCCTGAGGGCTCCTGTCCACGCAGAGAGAAGAGAACGGAAGCCTGGACTCTGGGCTCATGACTGTGTAGCCAGGAGGGCAGAGCAAGGAGGAGGGGGAGAAAGCGAACACAGTCAGTTCCTCTCCTCAGGAAACTCCTGGGATCTCCGTCTGACTCACTCTTCTTTAATTATCATCATTTCGCTTATTTGAATGTGATCTCTGTAGAAAATAGAAAGGATTTCAACATTGCTCAGGAAGCCAGGGTGACCAGCAATGCTCCGTTCCCTTCACCTCTGAGAAGCCACGTGGTGGAAGGAAGCACGCAGCCTCCAGGCCGGTCCAGCTTCCCCAGCAGGTTTGGGGGATTTTTCTTAAGTCTGAGAGGGAAGGGACAGTGGTCCCCCTCATCCACGCTTCTGCTCCCCGTGGTTTCAGTTACCTGTGGTCAACCATGGTCCAAAAATATTAAACGGAAATTTCCAGAAATAAACGATTCATAAGTTTTAAATTGTGCACCATTCTGAGTAGTGTGACAAAATCTCACACCGTCTGGCCTGGGACGTGAATCACCCCTTTGTCCAGCAGGTCCACGGGGTTTGCGCTGCCTGCTACCATGCGTTAGTCACTTAATAGCTGGCTTGGTTATCAGATGGGCTGTCTTGTGTTCAAGTCACACTTATTTCACATAATAATGGCCCCAAAGCGCAAGAGGAGTGCTGCTGGCAACTCGGATCCGCCAAAGAGAAGCTGTAAAGTGCTTCCTTTAAGTGACAAGGTGAAAGTTCTCGACGTAATAAGGAAAGAAAACAATCGTATGCTGAGGTTTCCAAGATCTACGGTAACTGTTATTAGAGTATATTGTTAAAATTATTCTATTTTATTATTGTTGTTAATCTCTTACTGTGCCTGATTCATAAATTAAACTTTATCATAGGCATCGATGTATAGGAAAAAACATGGTATATACAGGGTTTGGGACTGCCAAGGCGCCAGACATCCACAGGGGGTCTTGAGACGCGTCCCCTGTGAGAAGTGGGGCCTACTGCATCTTTCCTCCTTCCCCGAGAGTGTCTTCTTCCAGCCGGCAAGGGGTTGAGTGAAAAACCTGGGGCTTCCAGGTCCCACTGGACTGAGGTCTGAAGAACGAGGGCCACGGGGAGTGCAAACCCTGCAGAAAGCGATGCACCCCCAGAACGAATCCGCCCTGCTGAGGCCTGATTGACGTGCAGTCGACGCACCCGTGGTAGCACAGAGGCCAGCGAGCCTTGACAACGGCCGGACCTGTGTGACCAGCACCGAAACCAACACTCAGAACGCGTCTGTCACCCAGGGAGCCCCCGGGCCCTTTGCGGGGGATCCTGCTCGTTCTCGTGGCCCCAGGCAGCTGATGGCGTGCTTGCTGTCACTGCAGATTAGTTTGCATTTTCTAGAATCTCCTCCGAATGGGTCCTGCGGCGTGTGCTCTCCGTTCGTCTGCTTCTTCCCTCAGCATAATTAGGTAGAGGCTCATCCAGGTGTCGGTGTATCTCTAGTTCACCCTTTCTACTGCTGAGTAGCTATCCGTGGTGTGGACGGACCAGAGTTGTTTATTTACTCACCTGTTGACAGACTCTCAAGTCGTCTCCAGTTTGGGGCTGTTGCAAACGGTGCTGCTATGGACATTTGTGCGTGAGTCTTTGTGTGGACATATTTTGTTTCTCTTGGGTAATAACGATGGAAGCCAGCGGCGGCGTCATATGGTATGATAGCTATTAACTTGATAAGAAGCTGCCAGCGATTTCCCAAAGTGCCTGCCCCAGTTACGTTCCCACCCAGCGTGTGAGCGTTCCGGTTGCTCCGCATCCTCCCCAGCACTGGTGGTGTCGGTCTTCTAAATGTTAGCCATTCTGATAGGTGGTAGTGGTGTGTTACTGTGATTTTATTTTGCATTATCCTGTGACTAGTGACCTTTCACATCTTTTTATGTGCTTATTGGCCTTTCTACTTTTCAACTTTATTTAAATCTTTGCCCATATTTAACTGGGTTTTTGAATTCCTATTAGTGAGTTGTAGGAGTTCTTTATATATTCTGCATATGTTTCTTTGTCACATGTGTGTATGTGTACATAATAAATATGTACATATGTGCACCTATAGTGTATACATATCCATACACATGTGTATGATGTAGATAAATGGACACATGCACATACACACATATATATATGTCTGTATGTATGCGTGCGCACACACACACGGAATATGGCCCATCTGTGGCTTGCCTTTCACTTGAAGAGTGAAGTTGAAGATTTTAATTTTTATGAAGTCCACCTTATCATTTTCTCTTTTATGGTTAGTGCTTCTTGTTATTGCTTCATTGATCTCCTCCATCAATGTCGGGGATATCCCCTATGGCCCTCTCTGGAAGTTTTGTACGTCTAGCTTCTATGTCTAAATCTACGATCCCCTTTGGGGTCATTTTTGCCTATGATTTGGGATAGCAGCTGAGGTTTATTTTTTCTCTGTAGATGTCCAGTTGTTCCAGCACCATTTATTGAAAAGATCGTCCTTTGCCCCCATTGAATTAATTTGGCACATTTGTCAGAAATCAAGTCACATAAATGTAAGGGCCTACCCCTGGACCCTGTTCTGTTCTGTTGATGTTTATGTCTATCTGCTGGCTATGCCACACTGTTGATTATTTTTCTTATTATATTAAGTCTTGATGAAATTGGGTAATATAAGTCTTCCAATTTTGTTCTTCTTTCTCTAAATTAATTTTGCTTTTCTAGGTCCTTTGCATTTCCATAGAAATTTTAGACTCGGCTCGTCAATTTCTACAAATTGTATTGAACCTACATATTTGTGTAGAATTGGTATTATTTCTTCCTTAAATGTTTAATGGAATTCATCAGTGAAGGCGTTTGGAGCTGGAATCACTCTGTGGGAAGACTTTAAGTTACAGATTCAATTTCTTTAAGAAACTTAGAGCTATGCAGACTCCCTAAGTCATCTGGGCGAGATTAAGTTTGTGTCTTTCAAGGCGTCCATCCATTCCATTGGACTTGTTGGCTTTGTTTCTCTGACATTCACCACATTCTCTTAGTAGCATTTGTAGTAGTGTCTGTAGCATCTGTAGTAATGTCTTCTGTTTCACCGAGACTCATTTTATTTCCAGTGTGTGGCTCATCCTGGTGGAAGCTCCGTCTGCCCTGGAGAAGAGTGTGCATTCCCATTGTCAAGTGGCCTATTCTACAAACATCATTCAGGTTATGTTGGGCGACACTGTCTTTTCTGTGATCTTCTCCTCTTCATTCCTGAGAAAGGAGTGTTGAGATCACTGGTTATACTTGTGGATTTGTCTGTCTCATCCATTATCTCAGTTTCATCTTCACGTAGTCTGAAACTCTCTCTTATCAGGCACACACATTTTTAGGATTGCTAAGTCTTGAGGAATTGACCGTTTTATCATTGTGAACTGTCCCTCATTGTCTGTTAGTCTTCCGTGTCTGAAGTCTCCTTTGATATTAACATAGCCTTTCTAGCTTTCTTGTGGGCAGTGGTTGCATGGCATATCTTTCACCCTTTTCACACCGTTAGCCTGTTGTACATGTAAGGTGGGTTCCTTGTAGATGGCATGTAGTTGGATCTTGGAGTTTCATCCAGTCCAGCCATCTCTGCTTTTTAATGGTGTTTGTCCATTTAACATCTAACGTGCTTAACGACACGGTTGAGATTGGTCTGCCATCTTGTTCCTCCTTATTCCCAATTTGTCTCTCTCTTCTTTGTTCCTTGTCCTCTTTGCATGTCTTCTTCTGGGTTGACTGTGTTTGAATTACTCCGTTTTGTCCCCAGGTAGAGGGGGGTGTGGCACACATCCCCTCTGTCCACTTCCCACTGGACACGCGGCCACACCTCACATCAGAGAGGCAGTGGGCTTCAATGAGGCTACTCACTTTTACCGTATTTTGTAGAGCAGTGTTCATATAAGATTTATTTTTATGATAACAACAACAATAACAACAAAAGTTTAAAAACCACGAACTAACACAACAGCTTAACTGATGGATGTGGCAATGAAGACTTAGTGAGGATGGGTGAGTTCGTGTTTCCATAAGCTCCAAGCCTGGCACAAAGGCCCGGCCATTCCCGCCTGTAGGACTTCACTCGTTCACGGGGCCGAGCTGGTCAGCTGTGCATGATGCAGCGACCCCCTGGCCTAGCTCTGCAGCCTGGCTGGGCTGGGACACTCCAGCGACTTTCTTCCTCCTGCCACACAGATAACAGCGGCACGTGCCCCAGGCTCTCCGAGGACCAGCGAGGGCAGGCATGGGCGGAACGTGGAGCAGGCAACGCCAGGCAACGTGAGCTGCTATTGTTAGTCATTATGAAGCTTTTCCCTGACGTTTGCAGCCTGGCTGTGTATCAGCTCCTGCCAGGCAGGGATGGCATGGCCCAGGTCCTCGGGCTGGGGGTTGGCGTTTCAGCCTGGGGTCAGCTGAGCCTGGCTCCCAGCCCTGCTCTCTGGATGCACCTGCTGTCCGTCTCCTCCGACTGGGCAATCAGAAGACCCCAAAGAGCAAGTAGGGGAAAGAGGGGACTCTGGAGTCAGGCCAGCTGTCTAAATGGGCACAGGGGCAGCCTTCCCTATGCATGGGCCACTCTCGCCTCCAAGAGGCAGAGGCTTCCATGGGCATGCCAGGGCCAGCCAGGGTCTCCCTGTCAGAGTCAGCCCTGGCCCTGGGCCCCTTCTGACAGCGAGCTGGCTCAAAGGCTCGGCTTTCGAGTGGGACTCCCCTGGTGGAGATTGATAGCTGGATGGCGGGGATAGGGGCCAAGCTGGAAGGGCCCGGAGCCCAGCTGCCCACCATCCGGGAGCCCTCTAGACACCTGGGGCCACTGGGGGTTCCGCCCACCCTCTCCCGTGCCGGGAGTTGCAGGCAGGCTGCACTGTGGCATTCTGGGCTGGTGCATTTAAGACATTTAATGGGCGAGTTCCCTCTCCACATGGGGTATAATTAATTTTCCTGAAATAGGCATGACAGCCTGGTCGTCTTTGCCTGTCTGAGTCAGGCGCTGATTATTGCCTCTCACGGGCACGGCGTGCAGCGGCCACCGGGAGCTCAGAGCGCCCGCGGCTCCCCACCCTGCTGAGCGGGTGCAGGAGAGAGGTCAGGGGAGGCCATGGGGCCTCTTGTGGCAGGTCACTTGGGCTGGTGGCCAGTGCGGGTGGGGGCAGTAAGCTTGGATGCGGCCATGGAGCTGCCCTCTGTGAACAGAGAGCAAAGCCGGGTCCTGAAGGGGGAAGGGGACACTCCCCTGCACGTATGCCAGCAATGGAGGCAGGAGAAAGACCCCCGGGACCCGGTGACGTCAGGGCTGGTCACCGCCTTGGGCTAACCATGGTCAGTAGTGCGTAGTCAGAGCAGCATGCAAGGAGGGGTGCAGGCAGAGCTGGCATTCGAGACCCCTGTGCCGAGGTGTTAGGGGGTCACCTCTCCCCTCTCCTGGGCCCTTGGTGGCAGCTGGCCCCGAGCAGCGCCTGCAGAGGGCTCGGGACTGCCTGGGAGGGAGTGGCCATCTTGGCGCAGGGATGGGTGCCGGCATGGAGAGTGGGTATGCCATGTCTCCAGCTGTGGGAGATGTTGGGCTCGGGCCCCTTCAGAGCAGGGCGGCCCTCTCCAAGGGAGCCCAGGGAGCCTGGTTTTCCCTCCCTCCATTCCTGGGCTCCTCCTCCGAGCTCAGAGGCCTGGAGCCTCATCCACTGGGGAGGCTGGAGGCAAAGAGACCTTGTCCCCACAGGGTCGCAGATGGGGACACTGAGGCCTCAAGGGTTAACCTTGGAGCGCACAAAGCTGAAGTCCTGTGGCTGCTCTGGAGCCACAGGCCTGGCAGCTGGCAGGAGGGTCCAGGCAGAGCGTGGGACCCCTGCCCATCTTCCTTCCCTCTGCTGGGGGACTGAGGTTCTGTGGCCGGATAACAGCCCGCCCCGAGGGCTCGCTCAGCCCTGGTCCTCTACGCAAGCTCTCTGGTTGTCTCCCGGTCAGCACACCCCGTGGATGGAGAAACTGAAGGTGACACCCCTTGTCCCAGAACACATTGGCAGTAAATGGTGGTGGGTCATCATACCTGGTGGCCTGACCCCAGAGCCAACTGCAAAGTGACGGAACTCTTTAAGCCTCCGAGGTAGACCCCCTTTCTCTTTGCCATCACTGCCCTGTGGGGCCCCTCCCCACAGCCGGGAGACCTTGCCTAAGAGCAGGCATGCAGTCAGTGGCCAGAACCCCGGGGGGAAGCGAGTCCCTGCATCTGACAAGATTTCCACGGGCACCTTCTTTGTAAGAAGGAGGGTGTGTGGGCTGCATTGGGTCCCCCAAGATGATGTGTTGAAGTCCCAACCCCGGTGCTTGTGAGTGTGACCTTATCTGGGAGCTGGGTTTTTGCAGATGTCATCAAGTTAAGCTGAGGTCAGCAGGACAGGCCCCAAATCCGATAGGACTGGAGTCCTTGTAAGAAGAGGGAATTCTGGATACACAGGGAGGGGAGAAGGACGCGTGAGGACTGTGAAGGTGGAGGCAGAGAGCGGCTGCCACAAGCCAAGGAGCGCCTGGGGCCTCCAGAAGCTGCAGAGCTGGGAGAGGCAGGAAGGACCCTCCCCTGGAGCCTCTGGAGGGAGTGCGGCCCTGTGACACCTTGACCTTGGATGTCCAGCCTCCAGAATGTAAGAGAATGAATGTCTGTTGTTTTAAGCATCCCTGTCTGTGGCATTTGATGCAGCAGCACCAAGACGCTGATACAGAGGCCCAAGCAGGCTAGTTCCTCTATCTGGAGGATGAAGGACCCACAGCGTCAATTCACAGGGCCTCCTGGGGAGGAACGCCTCCAGTGGGCCGGGCCTGGAGCCCTGATGCCGGTTCTGGTTGTCAGCGGCTCCAGGATGCCCTCTGATCCCCTGCCCTCCGTGCGCTCCACGACCCATGTTGTCAAGAAGTGTTTTTCCCAGTGGAAGGACTCCATCCTCCTGACAAACGCTTGGGTTTCTGCTTCGAAACAGACACCTGCGCTGTAAGCAGAGGCTTCTTTAGAGAGACGGCAGCCCAGCTGGGGAGACGGAGGCAGAAAACAGAAGGGCAGCCCTCCCTCCCTGGCCGACTACCCCCTCAGGGAAGCCCTGACCTCTCTAAGCCAGGATCTCAGAGGGAAGTGAAATTCCTAAGACCCTGTACCGACATGTCCTTTCCTGTGGGAAGGGGTCAAGATGTGCCTGGGCTGTGTGTCTGAAGCGGGACCCAAGCAAGGGGCACTGGGTGCCCCCCTCCTGGAGCAAACAACACTTCCCATCCCCGTGGGGCTGCTGGGGAAGCGGAACTGGCTGCCTGTGGGGCCCAGGCTCTATTTATCCCAGAAACAGCTCTGGGGCTTCCCCGGCCTGCGAGGACCACAACCACCCAACAGGGAGGGGCAGCCGGTTCCCAGGGCCCGGGTCTGAGAGGCCCGGGGAGCCCCCAGCTCAGCAGGTCAGGTTAGGCGAGGGCCACTCTGCGGGGTGGCGGGGAGGTGGCCAGGGCCTGGCATGTGGACAGTGTAGGGAGGGGAGATGCTCAGAGACTCGGCCATTGAGGGCAGGCCCGGGAAGGCCAGGGTGGAGGTGGAGAGGCTGGCAGACGGTCTGCCCCAGCCCAACCACACAAGGGGCCTGGCAAGCAGGAGGGGAGTGGGTGGCTTGTGTTGGGGCCAGCACCATCCCCAGTGGCTACAGCAGGCTGGGGCTAGTGAGCAGGGCCTGAGATGGGGGGCTCAGCACAGCAGCACGCCAGCTGCCGATCCTGGGCCCAGAGCCTCATCCCACCGCCCAGCGGGCAGGGGGTGCAGACTGCCGATGGGTGCTCGTCTTGGTCTTTTCAGATGCAGGGACCGACCAGTGGGGACCCCAGCAGACGTGTTGGGGTGACCTGGGGATGGCGGGGGGAGGGCAGCCTCCTGGTGCAGAAGCTGTGGGAGGATGCTCGGGAGGGAGCAGCACCACGCTGTCCCTCAGCCTTGCTCCTTGGGCGTGGGACTCCTGCTCCCGGGGCCTGGGTGGGGCTGCAAGGGGCAGGTAGTGGTGCTCGCAGCAGAGAGTCCTGGGGGCCCAGACAATGGCCATTCTCTGGCCCCGTGTCCCTTCTCCTCTGGGGGCAGGTGGCACCTGTCTCCACTTGTATTTAGGAAGGACACCACTGTCCACAGTTCCCTGCTGCCCCTCGGTGCCAGGCTGGCTCTGAGCCTCACGCACCAGGCCTGGTGCTGCTTCTGCCCTTGGAGAGGGCCCAGCCTGGGCCGGGCAGGTGGCCTCCCATCCTTGGGGAAAGGGGAAACGAAAACTCCAGAGGGAAGTGGTTTGCCCCAAGCGGGCAGAGCAAGTGCAGGATAGAAAGTCACAAGTGCAGGGTGTGTGGAAGACGGTAGTGGGCGCTGGGCGGGTCTTGGTTCTGGAACCTCAGGGGCCCCCTGCCCACTCACAGCCAGAACCCGGGACACACATGGAAACCTCTCAGCTGCCTGGGAGAGCCCACCGGGCGTCTCAGGGCAGCAGTCCGTCGCCCATCTTCTCCGCCCTTGGCTTCAGGCTCCCCTGTGGGGAGGGGCTCCTGCTCCAGAGCAGCCTGCGAAGGCCTGGGGGTGTGGGGCTCAGGTCCCCCGACTCCTGCCCCACGAAGGATGCTCATCTGCAGTTCCCTTGGGATGGGACTTGGGCAGACGTGAGGGAATGAGCCCAGAGAGGTGACAGGCTCTGCTGGCTGAGCAGACCACGTCTGCGGGGGGGCCTCGGTGGGCCGTCGGCTCTCAGGAGGCAGCCCTGCGGCACAGTCGTCATCATTGCTCCATGAGGAAAGCCTTCTTCTGAGTCTTCCCCACACTCAGGGCAGCTGGAGACACCTCTCCAGAGGTGCCAGGGGCTGTGGACCCGGGCCACAGGTCGGGGACAGCAGGAGAGTCCCCAGGAAAGGACTGTGGTGAGCCAGTGGGGAAACTGAGGCAGAGGGAGCAGGAGCAGCAGCTGCAGAGTCACCAGGTTGGGCAGAGATGGCGCCTGTGTCCTGCTGGTGGGTGATAAATCCAGCGCTGGGTGTAGTCAGCAGGTGCCCCAGCCCAGCGAGCGAGCAGGGAGCAGAGCAAGTGCCCGTGCCCTCAGGCGAGGTGCTGCCTGTCACACGCGGTCACTCACCCTCATGCCCGCTTGGTGGGACAGGTGTCTCCAGTGCCCGGATGAGGACGCTAAGCCCCGAGGCTGGGGCTGCAGAAAGCAGAGCAGAGCATAGGGCACAGGGCTGTGTCTGCGCCCCCAAGCTCGCCATGCGCCTCAATTCCCCCTGCTTCACCCCGAGGGGGAGGCACATCCTCCAGCCGCCTTCTCCGAGGAGGCCAGGGGACAGGAAGGGGGTGGCCGGGAGGCTGGACGGGGTTTAACCCGAAACAGACTGCTCCCATGATGGATGTGTTTGCACACATCTGCACGCGGACCCAGGCGCATGCAGGGGCAGGAACTTGGCTTCCTGGTTGCTCTGACTTGGTCACCACAACAGACTTGAAAAGCAGATATTCCATCCCCAAGCTGCGGAGGAGGAAGCTGAGGTCGGAGGGACTCAGTGACTCAGACCCCATCCAGCCCGTCAGGTGGTGCCGGCCCCTGTGACTCCAGATCAGGTGCCTGAGCCCAGGGACAGCGCTGTTGACCAACAGGGCCAGGGGGGCAAGCCCCTGGCAGGAGAAGGGAGTGTCATCTTGGTCAGTGAGACTGCAGGGGGAGAAGTGACCACAAGGGAGAGGTGACCACAGAGGAGAGGTGACCACAGAGGGAGAGGTGGCCTCAGGAGAGAAGTGACCGTGGGAAGAGAAGTGACCACATGGGGAGAGGTGACCTCAGAGGGAGAGGTGACCTCAGGGGAAGAGGTGACCACACGGGGGAGAGGTGACTACAGGGGGAGAGGTGACTACATGGGGAGAGGTGACCTCGAGGGAGAGGTGACCACGCGGGAGCAACCCCCACCCTGCAGTGCAGGATGGGGCGGAGCAGCTGCCCCCCATGCCGTGTGCGGTGAGGGCTGTGGACAGCAGGCCTCTGTCTCTCCAGGCCTGTGGGCTGGCCTGGGCTGACCGGTGCCTGCAGCCCGGCATCCTCAGGGCCTCAGGCCCCTCTGCCCCTAGCGGGGCTTCTGCTCCCTCGGCCCTGCACATGCCCCGCCGTTTAGCCACCTGTGGCCCAAGGGCTCTGGGAGGCTCATGAGAGCCAAGCTGATGTCCCCCGTGCCAGCTGCCAACCAGGCAGGACCGTGCAGGGAGCTGTGCGGGCACGTGCGAGCACTGCCTGCAAGTGCAGGCACGTGTGCATGTGTGTATGTGTGCACGTGTCCCTGAGTCTGAGACCTCTGTTGTCACGGGGAAAATTCCACACGGTCACAACCATACCAGATGCCTTGGAGGAGGCAGGGGACCGTGCGGGATCGAGGTGCTGTGTCCCGCGTGCCCCGAGGGGCTAGACGGAGGCAGCCACCGACCAAGGCCAGCGCCCTCTGCTCCAGAAACCAGATCGACGCAGACCTCCTCCTTCCAGGGCCACCGGAATCCCGTGCGTCCAGACAGAAGGAAATGCACGTTTACTGCAAACCGAGCTGCCCCGCCTCAGTTTATCGTCAAATATTGTGACAAAAACCTGCTCCCAAGAGGGCCCTGGCGGGGAGAGCCTGGGCCGGCCGGGCTGGGCAGAGCCAGCCAGTGTGAGCCTGCTTGGCTCGGGTGCCTGTAAGTCTCAGGCCGAGGGCGAGCGCTGGGATTTCCAGCCCCTCCCCGCCCCCGTCCTGTGGGCCCGGCCTTGAGCCACAGGCCACCAGCTCTCTGGCCTCGGGGCTGCGCTGAGTCACTGGCTTGCTGGGCGTGAGCTCGGCGGCTTCTCTGCACCCACGTTGCTCTGAGTTATTGCATAAACTCGGGTCCTCTGCAGGTGGCATTTCATCCTTGACTTTGACACATGGGTGACTTTTTCTTTGCTCCTTTGGGGGCACAGACTCAGAGCCCAGTGCAGAGACCCCGCAGCCTCAACTCTGAATTCCCTGGGACAGTCCGCCTGTCAGGTCCCTCCTGGGAGTTGGAGGCTGTGGCCCCTGGCCGCTGGAGGCTCGGCCTGCCAGGAGGCCCCTCTGCTGGTCTCTGCAGGATCGTCTCGGCCTCCTGGGGCTGCCGTGGTGGAGGTGCCCATCCTTCCCCTTGGCTCCTGCTCAGGGAAGTCCCCACCCTGCCCAGGAGGGCTGGGAATCCTCCAGAACGGCTCCTGCAGGAATTTGCTGTGCTCAGTGGTCAGGTCCAGCTTCCAGGCCTATCCAAGCACAGCTCTGAGGAGACATAGACACTATAGTCTAAATCAGACAATAACTCGGGAATCCTGTCTGCCGGCCTTCTCTCCTGAGGGTCTGACCCAGTAGGGGTGGGTTGAGGGTGTGAGGGAGGCGCCCCGCTGGGCAAACGCTTTCAGAGGGACCCATCCAGGTATCAGAGCCCCTGTAAAGCTTCCTTCCTCACCCTGCCTGCTCTCTGCTCAGGAAACCTGGGAGACCGTGCTCTCCGTGACCTTGGGTTGAGGACATCAGGCATCGCATCCACCCCAAGCTGAAGGCCAGCGTGGCTTTCAGAGTTGTGACAAGCTCCCTGCCCTCCTCTGTCCCTCCGGGAACCCTCTGCAGCTCCCCTGGAGCTCTAAGGCTGGGCCTTCCCCCATCTCAGGTCACAAACCAGCCCCAGAAACAGGGCAGGGTGGTAGAGGCGCAGGGTCTGGGGTTCCAGGCTGGAGGCTGGGGGTGCTGCCCAGAGAGCCTTGATGGGCCCCATGGATCAAGGTGTGGGCAGGGAGACGGAGAGGGGAAGAAGAGGAAAGAGGGATCCATCCTGTGGTCAAAAGGGGGAAGAGGGTTGGGAAGAGGAAGGCATGGCACGTTTACTGCAAGCCGAGCTGCCCCGTCTCAGTTTATCTGCTGAGCCGTCAGCGGGCCGGAGGGATGCAGGGATTGCGGGAAGAGGCGTGTGGTCTGTGGATCCCACCAGGCTGCTGGAGGAAGACGCAGCAAGGATTTATCTGCAGGTTACGTTCGGTTGCTCTGTGTGTCCCCGAGTGTTTAATCGCTTCGCTGCTCCAGGACGGAAAGAGGCGGTGCTGCCCACACAATGCCCGCCTCACGGCTTTGCGACACCTGGCCTCACCCCCCACTCCCAGCCCTACGCAGCCCTTCATGGCCATCTCGAGTCGTATGTAGTCCCCGCCCCCATCCTCGCTGATGTTCATGCAGTTCCCTTGCCTAGGATGCTCTGAGGGCCTTTGCCTGGGTAGCTGCAGGTGTCCTTAGAGACCCCGCCCTGCCCTTCTCCTGGTTTCCATAGTGCCTCTGCACACCCCTGCCTGAATGCCTAGTACATTAACCTGGCCTTCCTGCATCAGTGTTGGTCTTTCTGTATTAGTTACAACTCTCTTGGCTCAGAATTCCCATTCAAATGAACATAAACAGGAAGACAATTTATTGGCTTATATTAACCATATCACCCAGAAGCAGCTTCAGGCGTGGGTGGATCAAGGAGCCCAAATGTTGGCCTCAAGGTTCTACCTCACCCTCCATGTCTTAGTTCTGCTTGTCTTTGACTTTATTCTGTGCGTCAACTCGCTGCCCACGGGCTGGAGGTAGACTTTGGCAATCCCATTTACTCCTACCAAATTAGCAGCCCCAGTGGGAAGAGGCTGATTTTCTGGTCACTCTACAGACAAGTCCCAGAAAGAGTTCTTGCAGTGCGGCTTGGGTCGCGTGAGCATCCCAGAACCAACCACTGTGCCTGTTGGATGGGGTGTGCGTCATCCTTGTACTAGTTAGGGTCAGCCCCATGGAAAAGAGAGATGTGCTGCCCGGCACAGGGGAGGGAGGCTGGGCAGCGTCCACGCCTCCCTAGCAGAATGGAGGAGCTCTTGGTAGGAGCGTTGTGCATCCTGGGCATCTCTGTACCCCCAGCCCCTCTCACGATGCCTGGCACGTAGGTGAGTACAGTCTTTCCTGAGTGGCCACCCCTCTCTTAGGGGCTCCTTGGCCAGAGGGAGTGGCATGCGTGGGCTCTGGGGAAATTATGAGGTGACAAAGGTCATCTCTGGGAGGCCTCCCAGCCGCCCACGTCTTCCTCCTCTGGTGGTCTCAAGCTGAAGGACTAAACTCCGCAGTAGAATTGACCAGAGGAAGAGGTGGGCAGGCTTTCCTTCCCCTTGATGCCCTTCTCACAGTTATCACATGGCTCAACCCAACTCAAAACCCATGACCTGCAAAATTCACTTTGGGGACAGTGAGATGGGCAAATGTGAAACGGGTGCTGGACAGTGGCTGCCATGATCACCCTGGGCAGGACTCCCAGTGCCAGCCTTGGCAGAGAAGCAGAACCTTGAGGTCGTCACTTGGGGTTCTGGATCCAGCCATGCCTGAAGCTGCCCTGGGTGATGCAGGATGTAAGCCAATAAATTCTCTTTTTAATTTAAGTTCATCTGAATTGATGTCCCAAATTATCACGTCCCCGAATCTGGAAGAAAGGGGCTCGATCTTTGTGAGAATGTGAATTAAGTATTCCGCT
Organism: Equus quagga; assembly: GCF_021613505.1. Classification (NCBI taxonomy): domain Eukaryota; kingdom Metazoa; phylum Chordata; class Mammalia; order Perissodactyla; family Equidae; genus Equus; species Equus quagga. The sequence continues at coordinate 38,135,713 of NC_060287.1, read as the reverse complement.
GCCTGTACTGATGTTAGTAGGACCACCCTGCTCCCAGGGGTGGGTAGTGACATCAAATGGATTTGGGTCCCTGTGAGTGGTGTGTTGCCTTGGCCTCTCCCCATTGGGCTGGCTGCTCCCAAGGCCCTCCTTCCCCAGGGGCCAAGAGAGGCCTTCCTGCTGTGCAGACACTACTGAGCCCGCAGTGGGAGGTACGATCAGGGATCCCAAAGACACCCCGGGTCGGAGTCACCATTCATCGCAGTAAACAGTGAAATCTCAGGATGGGTGTCCGCACAGGCGTCCTAGCTCACTTCGTCTCTCGGCGTTTCTCTTTCTAACTCCCTTCTTCTCTCATCCTCTCTTTTTATTTACCAGGCTGAACACCAGCTCCTTAAAATGCAGACAAATGCATTCACAGTCACGGTTGCTCTGAAAATGCTGCAGGTGATGGATGCTCCTGCAGGAGAAGCAGAGAAGCCAGCTCCGTGTGTGTTCTTTCTCTGTCCGCGATGGACTGCAGAGCCTCAACGTGGTGTGAACACAAAACTGCACTATTTCAGCCGATGGCGGCTTCTGGCCACGCTCTGTGAGCCGCCTCCCTGGCCCGTGAGCCCTTGCACAGATGCCACGCACACCTGGTCCACTTGGGTTAGCCAGGTGCGGTCCATCCGTCTCACACACTCCTCTCACACCCTGCTCATGCTTCCCTCCCTCCTGGCATCTCACGGGGCATGGGGTGGGCACACGGGCGTGCTTCCTTTCCCCGGGGCCCCTCCATCCGCGGGGCTGGCTCCTCCCGGGAGCCACCAGCTCTGACTCCCCCAGCCCTACACACAGGCTGGGTCGGGGCTGGGGCTGGGTGTCTGCCCTGGTGAGTTCCGCGCACTGAACCCTGCGGGAAGGCTTCCTGCCCTGGGGGGCTCTTAGGATGAGTGTGTGCCTGTGGTGGGGGGAGTGTCGGGGGCCACTGAGTACCGCTGCCGTTTTCAAATTTAGTCACCAATTCCACCAATTCTGGCAAAAATCTCCCTCACAGTCCTGCACTCACTCTATCTGTCATGGCTGGTTGGCAAGAAGGCAGCCAGTGGTGTGCACCTCCTGGTGTTCACGCCCTGCTGGAGTCCCCTCCTACACTGTTTCTGGAGTTGGTCTGTGTGATGGTAAGTGACATCTGAGACTAAGTCACAAAGGACATGGTGGTTTCCACCTTGCTCTCTGGGGGAAGCCAGCTGCCATGTTGTGAGGACACTCAAGTAGCCCTATGGAGATGCCCATGTGGCAAGGAACCGAGGCCTCCCGCCTACAGCCCATGAGGAACCGAGGCCTCCCGCCAACAGCAGTGTGAGGAACCGAGGCCTCCCGCCAATAGCCCGTGAGGAACCGAGGCCTCCCGCCTACAGCCCATGAGGAACCGAGGCCTCCCGCCAACAGCCCGTGAGGAACCGAGGCCTCCCGCCGACAGCCACGTGAATGAGCTCTTTTGAAAGCAGATCCTCTGGCCCCACTCACACCTTCAGATGAAGCAACTCCATCTGACATCGTGGCTGTAACCTCATGAGAAACCCTGAGCTCTTCTCCAATCCCTGAGCCACAGAAACTGTAAGATAAGAAACGTTTGTTGTTTTCAACTGCTGAGATTTGGGGTAATTTGTTACACAGCAATAGATAACTCCACTGCCCTCTGTGTGCGTGTGTGTGCGCACGCATCCTGCTGGCTCTGCTCCTCTGACAACCCTGACTGATCCAGCACGTGTCCACACTGCCCCCCAGGCCTTTCTGCCCACCGTGACTGCAGGGCTCCTAAGGTCAGTCACTGGACAACCCCCCCCAGGTCTAGAAGTCAACACCCCGCCCTGTGCTACCCCCAGGACATCCCCCACCCCTGCCTCGCTTCCTAAGGCCTGTCTACACTTTTGCAAATTGTCCCTTTAGTGAACGCTGCTCAAATGACCCAATTTGAATGCAACATCTGCTTCTTCACAACCCCAACCCCCCCTACTCAAGACAACCAACTGCCCTCAGGAGGGACTTCCCCAGCTGTAGGAGTCTGGAAGCAGCTTTCAGCTTTCCTTCAGATTTATCCTCAAGATTTATCCTCAATTTATCCTCAGATTTATCAGCGACCGGCAAGGGCTTTTAATAAAGAAAATGCCATCAGATGCACTCCCACTATTTTTTACTTTCTTCTTACTAGGCTCAATCTCCAAAAATAATTATTTGAAGGGGCAATGTGTTAGGAAACACCATTCAGTTCAACCATTGCCCACTTTGCCTCTTCTCTGTGTCTGGGTCCGGGAGCGACGTTCCCCCAGGGAGAGAGAGGTCTCGGGGCCGCTGGGGACGGACGGAGGCTCCGTTCCCATGACGTGGAGGGTAGATTCCCCACAGCACTCTGGGAAATTCCCCGGAGGAGGGATTTCCTTACCTCATCCCTGGAATGTTGTTTTCCTCTGAAGGAAGCCCGGGAAGCGGGAAGCGAGGCTCTTCCTGGTAGGGATTCCCCTCCCGTGTCTCATGGCCTCAACTGCCTGCACATCAGGGCTGGTTGCTATGGAAACAGCCGGAGGCGGCCGGTTCCTGCGGAATCAGGGTGCCCTGGGGCGGGGCTTGAACCTGCCTTTGTTTAAAAGTTTGATACTTTTATCATGAATTTTGCATTACTTTCGATTTTGAAGAGTGTTGCCCTGAAATAATATTGATCTCGATTAGTAAGATTTTTAGTGTCCCCTTTAAATTTTGCACCAAGACCAGTGTCTCACTCACCGGGCCCAGGGACGGTGTCCGGTTTCTCTCCGTGAGTGATGTGGCATGCAGGGCTGGGCCCTGAGAGCGAGACCGGGGCCAACAGGAGCCTGGACCCTCGAGGTCATTTGAACAGGGCCGCAGAGACCGAAGCCTGTGAGGGCAGGTGCAGGGGCTTTCACTCCCCACTGGAGCCCTGTGCCAGCACCTGTGGACCCTGACGGAAGCCTAGTAAATACCAGTAGACATCAGGGGCCTGACACGCGCAGGCCAGACCCCCGGGTGGAGGCTGAGCCCCAGCAGAGCAGGACGGCGGCCTGAGGGACACAGAGTGGCCGCCACAGTTCTGCTTGTCCTGAGCTGGCCACCACCCCGGACACTGACTGGGATTTTTGGGGATGACCGGGTGTTCCAAGACAGAAAAGGCCTGAGAATGGAGTGGATCCTCCCAGCAAAGGGCTCAAGGATCCTGGCACGGGCAGCAGTGGCCACAGCGGCCCCTCATCCCAGATGGCCCTGCTCTCCAGCGCTCCAGTGGGCCCACCTGGTTGCCTGGCCCTGGGCCCAGACTCCCCCAGGATCAGGACAGCACCGTCTGGTTCCCAAGCTGCCTCCTCAGCTGTCAGTGACGCAAGAGCACCTCTCTGGCCCGTGCTCTGCCCCCAGTGTCCCCCTGAACCACAGAGTGTTAGCTCGAATAGAGTGTTCGGAAGCAGGTTCTCGAACGGCACTATCCAGACGTGCAGAGCACAGGGGACACTCTCCCCATCACCTCCGCAAGGTGTCCCCAGCCCTGACCCCGGGGGCCTGTCGTTCCATGTAGGAAACAGATGAGGGGCAGTGAACGCTCTTCCACTGGGTGCAGCGTTAGGGGCCTCAGCTTGTCAGCCACCCCACCTTGCCGCCCCCATTTTACAGTGGGGGTTCAGTGGGGTGCGTGACTTGTCTGGGGTCACCCAGCTGGTGTGCTGAGAGCCAGGTGGGCCGTGCCGAACTCCAGCCCCAGCACCTGCCCTGCGCACCCAGCTCCCCTGGAGATGGAGCCGCGGTGGCTGCGCAGACATCAGCTTGCCCTGTGCTTCCTGTCACTTTCTTCTTCTTGGCCCCTCGTCGGATGCTTCATCGCCGGGTCTGAGGGACTTGCTGAGGGTCCTGGGACGGTGCGGGTGGCAGGTGCCAGGGAGGCCACGGGGCTGTCTGCGTGAGGAGCCCCTCTGGGTCTCCACGGTCCTGCGCGTGCCTGGCCCTGCTCAGGTTTCAGAGAACACCCTCCCGCAGGACGGAGGGACTGGGGCCAAGGCCAGCTGTGCCCCGCCGGAGCAGGAATTCCCCGCCGGCCTGGAGGCAAGAGCCAGCTCCAGCCACGGTGCTTCCTGCTTCCGCAGTGAGGGGCCCGGTGGAGCAGAGGAGGCAGGAGGCAGACGGCAGGCGGGGCTGTGGGGAGAGCGGGCCGGGCCAGGAGAGGTGGGTGCGCGGTGGGGGGGGGGTGCACACACACGTCACACACACACCATGGACATACACACGTCATACACGTAACACACACACGCCACGGACACCATCTCTTACAGACACACACACCATGGACACAGATGTCATACACACACTATAGACACACACACCACACACATTACAGACACACGCATAGACCACAAAGACAAATACACTCACAAATACCACGTACTCATTCCCACACATGCACACTCACTCACTCATCACCTCACACTCACAAAGACACACACGCACAACTCTTACCCACATCACACACGTATTCCCACACTCACACACACACATTCTCACCCGCACGCACGGCCCCCCCAGAACTAGGCTTCCATCTCACGTGACAGGCACAACGCTGCGCCCCTGCTCTCACCCTCCGCCCCGTGTAAACTACCTGCCCGGCTCCTGCCAAGCCACCCACCTGGGCACAGGTGAGCCTGGTCCACCTCACGGCCCACCCAGGGCTGTCCCAGGAGCCGGGAGGCCAGCGTCCAGACCTGCTTCCTAGACAGGCCGTGTGAGCGCTGTGCTCAGGCCTTCCTGATGGAGTCACAGGTTGTGGACAGGCAGAGCTGGGCAGATCCACCTGGGCACCACTTCCCCCAGGGGAAGTACCCCGGTACCCAGCTGAGGAAGCTGAGGCCCAGAGAGACCAGGGCTTGTCCAAGGTCACACAGCACAGTGGGCTCCTTCCTGGACACGGCCTGGGGCTGGAGAGACTCAACTTATGAATTAGCTTGGTGCACATGTCCAGATCTTCACCCTGGCCTCTGGCCCCCAGCCCTGCTGGGTAGACAGGAGGCACCGATAAGCATTTGAAGAGGAGGTACTGAATGCAGCTCTGGATTCCCCCCTCCTTTTTCCCATTTATGCCCACTGATGAAGGGCCCTGTGGACAACCTACCTCACTCTCCCAGAAAACGACTGTGCCATGTTCTTTGTTAATGAGGCTGCAATTACTGGCTCAAGGCCCCGCTGACTCGCCCTCTGCCTTCAGACACACTTTCTCCCCTGCTGGGTGTTCTCTGTGTCTCTTCCTCATCCCTTTCTTGAAGGGAGATGAGTCTTGTCTCCTTTCCAAGCTTTCTGCCCCATCAATCACTCATCCTTTCTTTCATCTGTGACCTCACTGTCCACAGGCTCTTTGCCCGTGACTACAAACATCCTGAGGGCTTCTTTCCCTTTTGTCTCCCTGATGAATCGACACTTTCATCACATTGAAATGTCCCTCTGTAGCTCAGGTAATGCTCCTTGTCTTGAAGTCTGCTTTGTCTGATGTTAATACAGTCTCTTCAGTGTTCTTATATTAGAGTTTGCATCGTATCTTTCCCTTCCTACTTTCAATCAGTTTGTGTCCTGATTTAAACTGTGTCTCTGGCGATAGCATACAGTTGAGTCTGGATTTTCCTGTCCATTCTGACAAAGCTCTGTCTCTTCACTGCCATGTTTAGTCCATTTCGGTTTAGTGTAATTACTGATATGGTGGGTCGGGTTCAAATCTGCTGTCCTGCTCTTGGTTTTTCGTTTGTTCCACCTCCTCTTTCATCCTTTGTTCCTCCTCTCTGGACTTTTGGGGTGCTCTCTCTTCCTTTCTGCAGATGGATGCTCACCTGAGAGATCACTCTGCTTCAGCCTGAAGAACTTCCTCTGGTCTCGTTTTTGTTGTGTAGGTCTGCTGGCAAGAAATTCTTTCAGCTTTTGTTTGTCTGAAAAGATCTTTGTTTTGCACTCACTTAGGAAGGATGTAGAATTCCAGGTTGGAAGTTCTTTCCATCGATGCTTGGAAGGTGTATTAAATTGTCTCTGGCTTGTATCGTCCCTAATTGGAAAGCACCCATCATTCCTATTGTTGTTTCCCTGGAGGCAATCCGTCATTCTTCTCTGGCTGTCTCCAAGGTTTTCTTCATATCTTTAGTTTTTAGCAGTTTCACTATGATGTGCCTGGGCGTGGTTTTCTTTGTCTTTATCCTTTTCAGGATTTTCTAGGCTTCTTAAATCTGTGGGGTGATATATTTTACCAATTTTGAAAAATCCTCAGCCATCATCTGTTCTGTCCCGTTCTCACTCTCTTCTCCTTCTGGGACTCCCATTATATGTATGCATGTATGATGAACTTTTTGTCATTGCTTCATGTGTCACCAATATTCTGTTCTTTTTTTTCATTTCTTTTCTCTCTATGCTTCACTTTGGATCATTTCCATTGACCCATGTTTGCCCCAAGTATGGTTGAATTCACATAAATCAAGTACACAAATGATGTGATGACCCTGTGTTCACAATTAGTCTTTCTCGCTTAAGTACACACCTGGAATGTCTTTCTCTGTCTTACTATCTTTTCTTCTGCTGTTAAGCCCATACAACAAATTCTTCGTTTCAAACCCCAAGCTTTCCGTTGTAGAATGTCCATTGGTTCTCTTTCAGCAGTTCCATTTCTCTGTTGAAGTTCTCCGCCTCTTGATTCATTTCATGTTCCTCCAAATTCTTTAACATATTTATACTAGTTATTTTAAAGTCCTTGTTCAATAACTCTAACATCTGTGTCACGTGTCAGTCTGCTTCTGTTGCCAATTTTTACCTCTTGATTAAGGGTCACATTTTTCTACTTCTTCTCAAGTATCATAATTTTTGATTGTCTTCTGGGCATTGTGCTTGAAAGAACTGTAGACACTGGAGTAAAGGTTGGTTTCCCCCAGCGAGGGCACACTCTTTCCTCTGTTAGGTAGCTAAATAAGGCGCTGATCACTGTGGTCCACTCAGGAAGTGAAGGCCTCTCTCTCCTAAAAACAACAATAAAACAACATTGACAATAAAACAACAAAAGAGCAAAACTCCAAGCTTCCTCTTCTGTTTTTCCTTTTACTGCTTGGCTCCCTCCTTCTCTGAATCTTTTCTGACCTGAATCCTCTGTCTGCTCTTGACAATGGAGGCTCAGTCCTTGAGCCTCTGCTCTTCCCCATCAATGTTCACCTCAGTCCCCCTTGTGGCTCCAACCTCTGCAGCCCAAATTCACATTCCATGCCCTGCTCTTCCCCCTGCCCCACTCTCCCAGGCCTCCAACTCCTGCTGGATGCCACCCCCAAATCTTCTATCTTTTTCCCAGTCACCTATTCTGGATACTGTGCGGCCGTCTCCAACTCCCTTTTCCTTTTTCTCCCCAGTATTTATTTTCTCTCTAAGTCTATACATCATTATGTCATAACGTCTCTCAAATTTGACCCTTTCTGCCCAATTGTGCTGCCACAACCTCAATCCAGGCTCTCACCATCTCAATTCTGAGATGATGGTGATGATGACGATGATGATGGCAACAATGATAGCAATGATGCCGATGATGGTGATGATGATGATGATGATGGCAACAATGGTAACAATGATGCTGATGATGGTGATGATGATGATGATGGCAACAATGATAATGATGGTGGTGATGATGGTGACAATGCAACAATGATGATGATGATGATGACGATGGCAACAATGATCATGATGATGGTGATGATGACAGTGATGATGATGTTGATGGTGATGATAATGACAATGACAATGATGATGGTGATGATGGTGAAGACAACAATGATGATGATGATGGCGATGACAATGAAAATGATAAGGATGGTGGTGATGATGATGATTGTGATGATGGTGAAGATAACAATGGTGATGATGACAATGAAGATAATAAGGATGGTGGTGATGATGATGACAGTGATGATGGTGAAGATGACAACAGTGGTGATGATGACAATGATAACGATGATGACGATGACAATGAAAATGATGATGAGGATGATGGTGATAATGATGACAATGATGATGCTGATGACAATACTTCATTACTGCAACCACAGGAAACTAAAACATGAGGGGAGAGAGAGAAAAAAAGAAAACTCCCTTTATCCCCCCCAACAACTTTTTCAAAGTGCTTGAGGAAAACCAATGCGATAAAGTATTTGTTCTCAAGGACAGAGAAAAAGAAGAGCAATCTGACTGGCCATGTCTGTCCTTGTGCTTCAGGTCCCCAAAGAAGCAAAGGGAAGGAAGAAGACCCATCTTTTTTTCTTTCTTTCTTTCTTTTTTTTTTTTGCTGAGGAAGATTCACCCTGAGCTAACATCTGTTGCCAATCTTCCTCTTTTTTTTATATGTGAGCTGCCGCTATAGCAGGGCCACCAACAGACAAGTGTTGTGGTTCTGCATCCAAGAACCAAATCTGGGCCACCAAAGCAGAGAGTGCTGAACTTAACCACCAGGCCGCCAGGACTGGCCCAAAGAAGGCCTGTCTGAAAACAAACAGAGGCCTTGAAACAAGGGTAGGCGGATCTGAATGGAGACCAGGAAAAGGGAAGGAAGAGCCCTCTAGAGGAGCTCTAGAAACGCAGGCTCCAGTGCCCAGGTATCAGGTGGCAGACGGACTGCAGCTTCCCCATCACGTGGCCTGAGCAGCCGCGGCCCCTCCCTGTGGCTCTGTCTCCTCCTCCGTCCAGTGGGGACCTCTGGGAGAATGGGGTTAACTCAAGAAAACCCTCAGCGTGGTTTGCCAAGTGGTGAGCCATCAACGCATGACAGCACGGACACAGACCCCCCCAATCAACGGAATAAGCACCAGACTGGGACGCGGTCAGAGGCACTTAGTGAAGACAGTCTGGAAATTCACCCAGAACATGCTCAGAGGGCGGGAGAGGGCTGGAGAAGTCAGGGTGCATGGGCTTTCCTCTCACACCCACCAGGGAGGCAAAGCCGGGGCCACGGTGAGTTGCCAGTGGGTGAGCTTCCTCTGCTGCTCCAGCCTCGACCTCTTGTCACGTCCCTCTTGGCTCCATCCTGCTTCTGCGGAGCACCACATGCAGAGTGTCCCAAGGCCCTTCTAGCATCCTGTGTCCAGCAGAATGCCCGTGGCTGCCAGCAACAGAACACTTGACTCAAACTGGCTCAGTTTACAAGCCTGGGGTGACAGGCGCCGGGGTTGGGGCCCTCGGGACCTCAGCGGGGGGGCCTCCTGTGCTGCCGCCATCCTCCTCGCCTCCTGCCCCTCCCTGCTCTCACCCCCAGTACCAGCCCCTGGGGGCTCCTTGCTGTGATGGGGCAGAGGTGACCATGGCGGGGGGGGCCTCAGTGGCACCCATGGAAACCTGCCTGAGAAGGAAGGCCACCACTCCTCTGGGTGAGTGCAGGAAATGGCCTGAGTGGGCACGGTGGCCGCAAGCTGGGCTCTCTGCTGGGGGTCTGGTGTCTAAACTGAGGGGTCCCCTAGCACTCAGAAACCTCTCTGTTGGCCTCCTCAGTTGTTGCACAAATCGTCCCTGCGTGGGGGCTCTGCTGGGTCTCCCTGTGGTGTCTACTGGCTGAGGACATGGGCTGGGTCTGGGGACATGGGATTAGTGAGACAGGCCTGGCCCTGGGCAGCAGAGAGGTTGTGGGGGTACAGGGAGAGCTTTGGTGGCACTGCATGGCCTGCCGGTGGCTACAGTGAAGAGAATGAAACTGAGTCTGGGCGGGGCAGGCTTGGCAGGCTTCCTGGAGGAGGCGACATTGGCAATGTGTTTGGAAGACTACATAAGACTTGTCAGGTGAAGAAGAGGAGAGGGGTGTCAGACAGGAGGGGCTGTGTGAGTGAGGGAAGAGGTCCTAGGGAGGTTGGAGTCCTGGAGCGGTGCTCAGGGAGCTGAGGAGCGGGGCAGGGAGGGGCAGCTAAGAGCCTGCACCCCAGACCTCAGGGTGGACGTGAAGTGTATGGTCACCGCAGCACGAAGAAAAGCAACTGTTTACCAGCCCAGCAGAGAAATGGGTATTTTAAAACTGGCCTTAAACCCCAGTAACGCAGCAGCAGGACTACTCTGTTCCCTGCAGCATGCCCAGTAAGAAGGGGATGCTTGGCCAGTGCTGGCCCCCTCGGGGGTGGTGGGCACTATCTGTGCTTTATTCTGGAGGGAGCTCTCTCTCCATGTGGCTGCCAATGTCGGGGACCAAGGAGCAAGCCCCTCTGGGACCTGTTCCATTTCTCGGGTGCCCGTCACGCCCAGGCTGGGGGTCCCCACTGGGTGGGGTCATGCCCCCTCCGCCACTTTAGCTGTGGGTTGTCTGGCCAATGGGAGTGAGCTGGGGTGACGTGGGACTTCCAGGGGCAGCCTTTAGGAGCCCTGCACCACATCCCCAAGTCACCCTAGCCTCCCTGCCATGGTGACCATGTGCTTGGAGCGCGTCCACGGGTGGGGAAGTCTGGTGGCCTTAAGCCCCTGAGATCTTGGGGCTATTTGTTACCTTAGCGTAACCTTGCTTATTGTGACTGATCCAGGCCCCGTCGGCCATCCCCCAACCTGTTATTCTAGAAACGGAGGTGTCCTCCTGGTCCCTCCCCCTTCCTTACCCCACACCCAGTACAGCCCCAGTTGTGTGGGTGGAAGCTCAGCGCTGTCTCTCTCTCTCCTGGCCTGCCTTGTCACCTGCACTCCTGGCCCCTGGCTGGGCCTGCATCATCCTCCCCTGCATGCCCCGGAGTTCTCTGAGCTGCAGCACCCAGGCTGGAGCCCCCTGACAGCGGTGCCCCTCCGCAGGGCAGCTCAGCCGGTGTCCTGAGGGACAGATCAGAGCCCACTGCCGTCACAGCCACCCATGGTGCCTGGGGTAAAGACGGCGGGTGTGGCCCTCGTGGCCTGACACAATGGGCTTCTCTCTGCCTGGCTGGGCACCGACCCTGTGCTTCAACCCGCTGGCCTCTCAGCTCCTGACAAGCACCCACACCCCCACGACAGGGCCTCTCCCTGCACCCCTGCCCCCAGCCACACCAGGTCCCCACCCGGCTAGTCCCCACCCTGAGACCTCGAGTGTCAGTCACTGGGAGAATGCAGCTGTCTTCCCCCTCCTGTCCTCCATCTCTGAGCAAGTACTCATTGCAATGGACCGAATGTTTGTGCCCCCCCCAAACTCATGGGGTGAATCCTAACCCCCGTGGGATGGTGAGAAGAGGTGAGGCCTTTAGGGGTGTTTAGGTCATGAGGGTGGAGCCCTCATGATGGGATTAGTGCCCTTGTGAAAGGGCCCCCGGAATGCTCCCCTGCCCCTTCTACCACCTGAGGACCCAGCCAGGAGACGGGTCTCTGACCCAGGAGCAGGCTCTCATCAGACACGGAATCTGCTGGCCTCTTGATCTTGGACCACCAGCCTCCAGAAGGAGAGAAGGAAACGCCCGTCACTTCTAAGCCCCCAGTCCGTGGGATCTGTGACAGCAGCCCCAGCTGACGAGGACAGGAGGGGTGCAGGTTGCTTTCCTGGGTGCACAGCAGCCCTCGGACGGCAGCAGGGCCCCCCTCTGTGGACTCCCCACCCTCCCCTGTATCCACGTTCCCCAGAACCAGGGGACGCACGCGCCGGGGCAGCAGTGCCCTCCCAGGCCGTTGCCCGCAGCGCGAGCACCGGGTGTAGCAGAAGACAGGCAGGTGCTCAGCGGCCGCAGTCCAAGGAGCCCCCGCCGAACCCCTGCATGCTCGGCCGGGACCGGGCAGTCGATGCACTCCTGCCACGCAGATCCAAAGCACGCACACGCAGCGCCCACCACGTGAGTCCGTCAGTGACTCCAGCGTGTGCGGGAGATGTTGAGGGGTGGGGGCTCAGTGTTGGGGGTGGGGGCTAGGGACCGGCAAGGGGGTTCGCGCCGCTGGTCACGGGGATGGTGGCTGCACGTTGTGGCACGTGCCTGTCCCAGACGGGGCCTCAGCTCCCCAAAGGTGTCAGAGTTGCGGGTGTGCCGGCTGCCCCAGACTGTGAAAGGGCACGTGGGAAGCAGTGAGTCTGGGTTCTCAGCATCCCGGGGGGCCTGAGCCCCACTGCCTGCCCTGGGCCGTCCCCAGAGACTTCAGCAAGGCTCTCTGTGATGGCCCCACTTTGGGGAACACAGATGGGAAACTGAGGCAGAGTGGAGCAGGGGCTGTGACATCCCACTAGCCCTTGGGGGGAAGGGCTGCAGGGAGGGGTCTTTGTCTGTCAGCTCGTCCCCTTGAGGCAGGGGAAGGTAGGGGTGGCTGAGGCCAGCCACGCTTGCTCAGGGACACTCCTGTACGCGCACACACGCACACTTGGGGATCAATCCAGGGCGGTGCTCTGGGCTTCTGCCGCCAGCCCGCGTCCGGGGACATTTGCTCTCCTACAGGCAGGCTGTGCGCTCTGCTCCTCAGAGGACAACAGCTCCCTGTGCGGCCTCCTCAGAAGGTGGCCTGGTGCCCGGGGGAGGCGCCACCTGCCACTTCTCAGCCAGCAGGGTCTAACATCTGCTCCACCCTCGTGGGGGCCACCAGCAGCACACCTGGGTCCTTCCTCCAGCTCTGTTGAGGGGGCATGGGCTGCCTCCAAGCTCTGCCCTGACCCCCATGGGCCTGGCTGTTCCCAAGGGGACATCGCCATCCACGCAGTGTTGGCAGCAAAGAGCTGTCGGTCCTGCCAGGTGGGGCCCAGAGGCTGGGGCTCCCTCTTTGAAGGGCGGGAGGCCCCCTCTGTAGCCCTGTGGACAAACCCCTGCCTCCCTGCCCTCAGAGGTGCAGAACCGGAGGGCATGCATGCTGGCCAGTGAGGGACTGGCTGCCAGCCGCCAGGCTGGCCTGAGTCCTCTCTCCCTGACTTTCTCTGTGCTCCCTGTGTTTGCTCTTGGCCTGTCTGGGGAGCAGGGAGCAGAATCCAGAGATGGTGCAGACACACTCCCTGCCCTCAGCGAGATGCCCTCAGGTCTGGTTGGGGGCACAGAAGGCACCCCAACTGTCCCAGCGTGAGGGAAGCGTGCTCTGGGGACTGGAGGGCTTCCTGGAGGAGGACTGCCAGGGTGCAGGCCTCAGCAGACGGGGATGGTCGGTGGGCTCTGAGCCTCGCTTGGCATGGCTTTTGGCTTGTGATTCAGCTGGAGACAATATAAAAGGTGCTCCTGGTGGGGGGGTGGGGCATGCATCTCATTGAAGGATGCCCTTCATCTCTTCACCTACTCTCCACCTGCAAGAAGAGGGGCCCCTGCCCCCATAAACTTCCTGGCCTGTGGGGGAGTCAGGGTGCAAGCAGACAGCGGGGAGCTGAGTGCTGTGAGCGGGAGGGGGTAGGGAGCACAAGAGAGTCAGCTGGGGGGGGGGGGGGGGGGGCACGTGCAGAGACGGGGAGGGGAGGGATGGACACATGTGGGTCTGGGGACAGAGTGGAGACCAAGTAGGGGGCAGACTGTAGGGCCTCCCCTGAGGGTCCTGGCCAGGCACACGGCTGTCTCTTTGCCAGCCAGTTGTCCCCTTGGGGCTTTCTGGGTTCAGGCCCATGTTAAAACCCAGGAAAGGACTTCCGGGTCTGGGCTGCATTGCAGTGGGCTGTCTCCCCATCTTTCTATGGGCAGCAGCCAGGCTTAAAGGCGTGACCTTCCAGAGAGGCAGCTTTGGGTTCCAACCCGCAACCCCTGTCCATTCTGCCGGTGCGACCTGGTCCTGGTCCTGCTGACCTTGGGCCCTCCTGGGGTTGGCCATGCCGTGAGGTCTGAATGGGCCCAGCGTACGGGGGAGGAATGGTGGGTGGATGGATGGAGGAAGCAGGGACTTTGCGGCCAGCGGGCTACACCTGTGGGAACTCTCCAGAGCCCCTGCCCCCGTTGGCTTCTCCATCCCCGCCCCTGCTCAGGGCAGCGCTGGCACCTGTTCTTAGTCACTGGTCACTTGCTTGTTGCCCACAGTGGGCACAGGAAACAGGTCACTGTGAAAGCCACGGCTGTGCTTGATCCCACCGCGTCATCCCCTCGCCCCGGCCTGCTGGCTCGGCTGGTCACCAGGCTCTGTGTCACTGTGGGCAGCACCAGACACACTTTCCATGCACGTGGCTCAACCCGAGTGGGTGTTGGGGTGCAGGGGGCCTGGAGAGAGGTGAGAGGAGCCGAGGGAGGGGAGGGGGCAGAAGCGAGGGGCTGGGGGCGGGGGGAGGGATGCAGGAGAGAGACTTGGCACTGACGTGCCCTCTCAGCCACCAGCTGTGGGTGGCGGTGGTGAGGGAGCCAGCTCCCCAGCCGGCCTATTCCTCCTCCCGCAGCTGGTGGTGGCAAAGACACACCTTCCTCTTTCTCCTCCAGAGGCAGGGGACTCCCCTTACCTCCGTGAAAACCCCTGGGGGAACCCATCCCAACGCTCCCTCTGCGTGGGTGGGTGCTCCCATGAGGAGCTGGGTACAGGGCTGCTGCTCCCCTCTGGTCCCCAGCGATCTGCTGCTCACCAAGCCCTCCACCAAGACTTTAGCCCACAGGGAGCTGACACCTCAAAGGGCGCCTGGAGGCTTTCGAGGGAAAGAGGGTGCATTTGCTTCCTGCCCGTTGCTCCGTGTCTATTCCCTCTTGGCCGTGTGGCTGAGGGAGGTGTGGGAAGTCCATACTCCCCAATGGCAGCAGGATTCAAGACTGGCTTCAGGTCCCCATCACATGCAGAACAGATCAGGCGCAGTGACACACACAGGAAACATGGAGAACGCCTGTGGCCAGCATGAGTACCCCTCAGCCTCCTGTAGCCACGAGGGGCCTGAGGAAGGTGCTACCTCCAGGTGCCAAGGATCAGAGACGACCTGCAACCCAGCCCTTCTTGAGCAAGCAGGTGATGTTGGAAACCAGCATGACCCTCTGGGAGCCCTGTCCAAAGGAAGTCCACTTACCGTCAGAACAGCCCCGGGATCGCTGAGTTGGACCTGAGTGAGGGTCCAACTGTGTTTGCTCTTAAACAGAGAGGAAGAGAGCTTCTTCCGAACCCCAAGTGATGCACCGTGGATCACCCCAAACATGAGTCTTGATTACACACCAGGCATGGAGTTGGGCGGAGGCCCCCCAGAGCAAGCTGAGGCTGGCACACCACCCAGAAGGCTCAAGGGCTAGGACAGGTTGTGGCCAGTAGGGCCCACTACTCAGAGAGGGCCAGACTCTCCCCCTTACGCCAGGCTGGACAATGTCCCATCGCCCACCCTGCAGAGGTGATATGATATCACCACTCTGGAGAGGTGATAGAGAGAATGTGGACTTCCAGAGGCCAGGCTCGGCTGCCCGTGGGATGACCTCTCACGCCGAACCCAGAGGGTGAACATCAGACAGGCTGTGGGGAGACCCGGGACACCGAGTGACGGGACCTGGGCTTTAGACCCAGTGAGCACAGGAGGCGTCCCTCTGGGAGAACTGATCAGCCCAGGAGAGAACACCCAGAGACGCTGGCACTTGAGGGTCCCCCCATGGAATGACCCCCAGGCAACCGCTGTCAAGCTGGCACGTGACAAGACTCACCGATGTGCATGGGATACCCCATTCGCTCTGTAGCAGCCACTCCTTAAACGTGAGCTGGAGCTGAGGGTCAGCAGACACTGGGGGGACCCTAACAAGAAAAAATCGGAGAGAGTGGGCTCAGAGGCAGCGGGTGAGGGAGCAGACACCCGCCACTGCGAGACCCTCTGGGAGATGGAAAGCTCCGTGGAGTAACAACTGCGTGCCAAGAAAAGCAGCCGTCAGAGAAGAAGACTCAGAAATCACCATCGTGACGGAGCAAAGAGAAACGTCAACAAGAACTGGATGGATGAAAGATTCCAGAAAGTATGATGAAAAGTCTAAGAGACGGAAAATGGAGTGAAAAACAAAATGAGAGACTGGGCCCGAAGCCCGCCCTTTGGAAGTGGGTGATACCAGGAGGAGGGAAAGGAGAGGCCACGGGGAGAAGGTACCGAGGACCTTCTACAAGAAAGCCCCCACAACGGAGGGGCTCAGGGCCCACCCAGCACCCAGGTGACGGGTGAAACACTGCCAACAGAGGCGAGTTGTCCTGAGATTTCAGAGCAGGTCGGACCACAAGGGCCCAGCACCAGAGCACAGCCCATCCCGCGGCAGCAGGGCTGGGAGCCATGCCCCAAAATGCCAGCAAGGACGTGATCTCCCCAAAAGCGTGTGCTCTGCAAGTTACCGGGTGTGGAGAGACAAGCGAGCTTTCCAGGAGTTTAGCCGGATGTTCCTGTCCCCACAGCCTGCTGGGGTCTCCTGTGCCAGCCCGGCTGCAGTGTCCCACATGCACCGACTCACTCAGACCCCCCCCCCATCCTCATTCTACAGGGAGGGAAACTGAGGCTCAGGGAGGCGGCGGGGCTTGCCCAACGTCACCCAGCTGGAACGGCCTGTGCGGGTTTGCACCTGGCCCCACTAGTCACAGGGGCTGCCTGGCGCGAGTGGCGGGCTGCACGATCTGTTACTTCAAGCTGCTCTATCTTCCCTCTCTGGATCTCAGAACTCGGACTCTGGGAGTGGGAGGGTCAAGTTTAATCACCAGCCTGGGTTTCCAGGTCCCACCGGGAGCGCAGGTGTGGCAGCAAACACGGGTCCTCTCTGAGGGCCGTGGTGGCAGGCCAACCCACTCACCTGCTCTTTTTCTCCATGCGTGTCGTGAGCCGGCACCTGCCGGGTCCCAGGGCCTTCTGGGTATCCCGAGGGTCGTGTGGAACCCCTCAACAGGGTTGCCAGGAAAGCGGAGGACGCCCAGTGAGATTTGAATTTCAGATCAACAACAAATACCCTTTCGGTAAAGTATGTCTGGGTCCTGATTTTTATTGGCTGCGTCTGGCAGCCGAGTTTGCAGCCTGCTACAGCCCCCGTGTGTGTGCCGGGTGGGGAGAGAAGGGCTGATATTTCCCATGCCAGCCCACCCCAGCCCTCTCATCCTGTCCCACTCCAGCCCAGGCCCGTGGTGGAGTGGGTGCTTTCCAGGGCCCCGGGGCGGGAAGCCTCGCCGGCCGCCCGTGCGGTCACCCACAGTTGAAGCTCTGGAGACCGTTCTTGGGCCTCCTGCCACGGCCGCTGCAGATGACGCCTCTGAAATCCATTCACAGAAGCTTTAGGGCAGCTTCCCGCCACAGCCAGCAGCACGGACCCGCTACAGCTCAAGAAGAACTGGAATCTCAGTGCCTGGGGGGGCTTGGCCAGAAGCCTGGGTTGGAAGATGTGGCATGATGGACGATGGACGCCAGCAGAGCAGGAGGCGGCGTCAGTGTGCCCTGAGGGTTGCGCTGTGGGTGGGGGAGGCCTCCATGATGGAGGCACGCTGGCAGAGCCCCAGGGGCACAGGCCCGGGACGGAGCCCTCAGCCTCTGCCCACCTCCAGGGGCATCTCTCCCACGTGCCTGACCGGAACTCCCCATTCCCACCCCAAACTTCCGCCTCCCTCAATCTCGCCATCTCAAGCCAAATCCGGAAGATTCTGGAACTTGCCCAAAGCCTCCAGCTGGGGAGCACGGAGCCAGGATCTCAGTTCCCATGACCACCTCGGAGGGTTGACTTGGAAACCCAGGTTTCAAGCTCCTCTCGGAAAACCGGAAAATCTAGAAACTTCTGCATTTACATTACTTTCACATCACGGCATTTGAAGAGGGCGAGTGGGGGGGAGGCGCGTCCAGCGCGTAGAGCCTCGTTCCAGTGGACCCCGAATGCTCCCTGTTGCTTTTCGCAGGCAGTCTGCAGACAGGAGGGCCCACTGCTTCCTGCAGATCTGCCCACTCTAGAGCTTTCCCGGGCCCGGGTCACAGCCGACCGCTCAGTCCTGGCGGCTCCGAGGTGACAGACGGGTGGCACAATTAGCTGGTCGCTCCGGTGCCACCCGGCCCTCCTCCCCCAGGGTTCATGTCTTTCTTCCTTCCGCTGTGCCCGGCTCTGAGCTTCCCATGTCCAGCTTTAAGAAGTGACTTCAGCAGAGGCATTGTCACCTCTCTTCCTGGAAGGTGGGCACCAGACTCCCAGCTTCCCGTAGACAGGTGGGATCCTGGAAGAGATGCAGACACCAGCCCAGCACAGGGCAGCCGCACACAGGCTGTCGGGGGGACTCCTCCGTGATCCCTCAGGTGTCCCTGCTGGCCTCGTCGCCTGCAGCTCCCGCCATGCCCCTCCGTGGTCGCCCCTTCCACCACCAGCTCCCACCCCCATCTCCCATTTCTCCTCCTCCCCTTTGGCCCTGAATGGTCCCCCAGTCCCTGCCACCCTCCCTCCTGGGCCCGGCCTGCTTCTCCTTCACCTCTCAAGGGCTAGACCGGGGGACAGGGAGCAAGGAGCCTGGAGCTTCCGCCGGCTGGTCCCCGATGCAGATTCCCCGTGGGACACGCTGACGTCACTGCCTCGTGGTGGGGAGGGGGCAGGAGCAGGGGCTTCTCCAAAACCCTGAGACCTGGATGTCCAGCCTGGCGTCCCGCTCCATTTATCTGACAGTCAGTGTCCAGGTCCACTGGGGGAAAATGAAGAAACGACCTTCAAAACGAAACAGAACAGAACAAAAACCTGCACCAGACCCCCACCCCTGGAAATCGTCCCTATCTTCTAGTTCATAGAAGCTGACCATTGTCTTAGTCCCTGAACCATGGGGCAGGTGAGAAGGGGCCTTTGCATTTCATTTATTGTTCTCATACAGCCCCACAAACTTCACATTCCCACCTCCCAAGAAGCACTTTCTGACGGGTGTGGACGTCTCAGTTGGCTTGGATGGGTTGTTAACGTGCTCTGGCGCTCTCTGCCATCCTGGGCAGGTTGGTCCACCGTTCCTCACTAGAGATGTCCTCACCGGGCCTCCCCTCGTGCACACTGCAGCTGTCTCAGGCACATCCACAGTGCTCCAGGCACCACCCGAGTGCTGGGGATGCAACAGTGAACAGACCAGGCACGGGACAGCTCCGTGTGGCACATCCAGGCCACCCAGGGGCACTGATGTCAAGCAGATTCAAGCAGACGCCCCTGGAATTGTGGAATGTTCTGAAGGACCCCCATCTCTGTGCATGCATCCCCCGGGGGATAGCGAGAGCTCCTCTCACCTGCTCACATCATTTCACACAGGAACCTTTTCCTGATCACCAGTTTCCCGGTTTGGGGAATACCGTGCTAATTCCAAAGGAAATTTCTGGAAGGAAAGCCTTCTGGGCTCAAAGGAGCCTGGGGATTCACAGTGCGCAAGAGCATATTAAAGGCTCTGAGAAGTCCTATAGTCAAAACACACACAGCTCTGCTTATCTTAAATTCACTTACCCAGAGAATTGTTGTTGTTTGTTTAACATCACATTTATTGGCATCCTACAGGTCAACCTTTGTGTAGCTGCACCCTCAGGTCACACGGCCGAGGGACAGCCGCAGTGCGCATCTGTGAGGGCAGACCTCTGCCCAGAGCCCGTGGGAGGAGCTGAAGTGTGGGGTCTGGGCTCCGGCTGGTCAGATCCGACCTGCAGTCCCTGCAGATGGACCCTCGGTTATACGCAGCTTTCTCCTCACTCCCCTGCCGACAGTGAGGAACGGCCTCCTGAATCCTGCATGATTCATTAATCTTAATTAAAATGCAAATGTGTGGCCAGGCTTCCCTGATAACTGGAGCCTGTTGTGGGAACACGCTGCAAGCTTCTGGGATGCCGGTTCTCCTGCTGCAGAGAAACAGATGGGTCTTCCAGCTTTGCCCACCGTGGGCCTGGGGGGCACGTGCAGTCAGCACCGATATGGACAGGCTCTCTCCCTCTCACAGGGGCACACACACACATGCACACACATGCACACACACACACACCCCGCACACACGGGTTCAGCTATACACCGAGCTGGATTTTCCTCAGAGTTCCAGGGTTTCCGGTTCCCGATTTGGCAAGGGAGGAAAAAAGTAATTAGGGATTAACTTCCTGCAAGAAAGAGCATCTTCCCTTTTAGCTACTCTTCAGAAACATTCAAGTGGGTCAGGACTGTCAGGCTGCCTGCAAGGGCCCTGCTGGAGAAGACCGGCCCTGGGCAGCCAGGCCAGGTCCCCGAGCCAGAGGAAGTGCCGAGAGGGCCGAGGGGCAGCCCTCTCACGCCCGAGCACAGGGGGAGCCCGAGGTTCTGGCAGAGGGGAGTCCTGGTTTCACACACGTGGTCCCGTGCAGCCGTCATTGAAGGACACCCCCAAGGACATGTAGGATGGCCGAGCGTCTGCCTAGCAGCGTGGCTCATTTTCCAGAGAAACTTGAGTGGAAAGGAAATTTTGCCCCCCAAGGACACTTGGTACCTGGAGGATTTTGGAGCTGGTGTGAATCCTATTGACAAGTCCCCCTCTGCCCCATGTGGTCCAGTGTCTGCAGAGAATTTTCATTAAGATGTACACGCCAGCCAACAATAGTATTCTGAAAGAAACCCAGTCTCTCATTGTGCGTCTCGGACCAGTAACAGGGCTCCATTTTGCAACGATGTTTCCCGACATGCCTCCCCAACTCTTGCATCCTCCACCCCTCCTGGCCGGCGGCCCCTCCCCTATCTGGCACCCAGTCGCTCTGCAGCCCTCCTCCTGCCCAGCTCCGTGTTACGGGGCCAGATGCTCTCCTCTTCTATCTTTCTGCCGCTCAGTTCTTATCTGTCCCCTCATTCTGCTTCAGAATGTTCCAGTTCTGGGCTGACGACAATTGGGAGGTTGGAGGGGGAGGGATGTGTGCCCAGTAACTCATCCTGTCCCCTCACAAGCTTACGTGGCCAGCGCTGGGTCTGCCTGGCCCCACCAAGGCGCATTCTTCCACATCAAATGACACAGGCAGAAACTAATCATCACCATCCCCAGGAAAACTGGCCCTGCGGTTGAGATGTTCTGTCGCTGAGGATTCTCCACCATTTGACACGGAGCCCAGCCCAACAGGACCCATTTTCTTAGAGACTTGAAGGAAATGGATCAATGTCTAGCTGCGTTCCTGACTCGCCCAGGAGAATGCATGCGCACAGTCACACCGCTTGCCTGTAACGGTTTTATTGACTTTTTGTTTTGAAATAATTATAGATTCATGGGGCGTTCCAAAAAAAAAAAATATCCAAGGAGTCCGTGTACCCTTCACTGTGCTTCCCCCCACCCCGGGGAACGTCAGCATAACTGCAGGATGAGATCGCAGCTGAGTGTTTGTCAAATGCTCTGCTTTCCGCTCAGATTCCTATTTAGGGAACTTAACGAGGAGAGTTCATGGCTTGCACCGTGTCTGCTATGTGGGTCCCCTGAACTGCAATGGCTCCTGGGTCCAAAGGGCTGTGGTCAGTCTTGATGGGCACTTCCCGGCTGTTCCCTCCTCGTCGTGTTCACATGCGCTCGCTGATCCCCGTGAACTTCTGTGCCCCGCTCATCTCCCCTTATCACAGTGGCATTGTGGACCATCATGCATCCCTTATGAGCTCTCGGTGGGACCCCATCCCTGATGAAGGGCAGCTGCTGCCTGTAACAGTTTTTTGGTCAATGTGCCTCTCTGGGCACGCTGGAAGTGTTTCAAGCACGGGAGGAGGAGGACAGGCATGAGGTCCCTGCACAGCACAGGTTCAGCACCGTGGCCACTTCTGAGCTTGATTGAGGAGCCCCATGCCACCCTCTTCCCTGTCATTGGTCAGGCGCTTCTCTCAGTGCTCCCCGAGGGCTTTAGCCCACCAGGAAGGCTGCCAGCCGGAAGGGCCTGCCGTTGCCTGAGAGCCACCTCGTTCAGGTGAGGTGCCAGGGTGGTAAGAGGTCAGCAATTCCAGGTGGAGCCAGCAGTGGCCACTCGGAGGAGGAAGCCCCAACCCCTTGCCCATCCTGGGCCTGGAAGCTCTCGGCCCCCTCGGGAACTCCAGGGCCTTGGGGAGATGCCTCCTTCCTGCATGCTCACCCCCGTGCTCCGCTGGCCTGCTGCCCCCCAAGGGCCGGCTGGACACCGGGCCACAGCCCCAAGGGCGGGCAAAGGCCCTCATGGCCCTGTGTCGAGCATGGTCTGCACATGCTCTGCTGAAGTTTGTGACAAGGGACAACGAACAAGGGACCAGTAAGAGCCTTCCCCCTGCATGCCCCTTATCGCTGTGACACTCGGCCCTGCCATTTGGTCTCTGAGTCTCCTGGGCCAGACATAACAAACTACCACAAACCAGAGTGACAGAAATTTATTCTCTCGGCTGGAGACCAGCAGTCTGAAATCAAGGTGTCGGCGGGGCCTGCCCGCTCTGAGACCCGGAGAGGAGGGTCCTTCCTCGTCTCCTCCAGCTCCTGTGTCGCCGGCAGTCCTTGGCGTTCCCCGGCTTGTAGGAGCATCGCTGAATCTCTGCCTGTCTTCCCGAGTGTGACCCTCTCCCGTGTGTCGTCACCTCGCCCCCGCTGTGTGCGTCTGTCTCCTCTCCTCTTCTTATAAGGACTCCATCACACTGCATGAGGGCCCAGCCTACATTAGTATGATCTCACCCTCATCTACATCCGAATGACCCTATTTCCAAATAAGGCCACATTCCCAGGGCCTGGGGGTGAGGACTTCAACAAGCCATTTCCAGGGACACGGTTCAACCCACTACGTTTGGGCCGTAGTTTCTCGGATGGGCCCAGGAGTGGCCCCGCTGGGGCCGGGCCAGGCTCTAAATCCCCAGGAGTTGGGCCCCGGGGCCCAGCCCTGGCTTTGCCTGTTGTGGAATCATTTCTTCAGGGGCCCGTGGGGTCCTGGACACCCTATCCTGTCCCTGCGTGTAGAAAGCTCAGGGGGCAAACACAGTGACCGGCTGAGTGTCCAGCTCTGGGGCAAGATCTGGAAGATTCGCTGTGTTATCCAACTTTCTCTTCACTCAGCAACATGGCCACCACTGTCCTCATTCCAAGCAAGGACATGATGCTCAGAGCAAGCCACAAATGTGCAGTTGGGGCGCCGTGTGGAAACGGCCTCGGTTCATGAGAAGGTGGTGACGTCATGGCCTTCAGCCCCTCAGCTTATGGAGGAGAAAGCTGAGGTCCCAACGGGGCCAAGCCAGGCTGCCCTGAGCCGGGCCCCCCTCTGATGGGCATCCTCCATCCCACTCGGAAACCTGGGTTTCTTGGGGCAGCGTGCAAAGCTGTGCTTCAAATGCACGGTGTTTTTGGGAACAAGCAGTGCAATCACCAGAGGGATGTGTGCAAAGTTTAAAAGTTAAGTATATGGTATTTTATTAAGGAACGTAAATTTGAATTTTTAGGGAAAGATCATTTGGAAGGACTTTCAGCCGTCTGCTTTTTATTTTTAATAGACTTTATTCTTTAAGAGCAGTTTTAGGTTCCCAGCTAAATGGAGCAGAAAGTCCAGAGAGGCCCCTTTTCCTCCTGAGCCCATGTGTGCACGGCCTCCCCTCTTGCTGACACCCGCTCCGTGTGGTGCCTTGTTACAGCCAACGGGCCTGTGCCCGTCATCACCCAGACTCTGCCATTTGTATCCAGGTCCCTTTCGGTGCTGTGCATTCTTTGGGTTTGGACAGAAGTGTAACGACCCACTGCTGCAGTCTCAGACAGAGTACTTCACTGCCCCACACGTCCCCTGTGATCCGCCTGGTCGTCCCTCCCTCTCCCCCGGCCCTGTCGGCTGCCCTGCCCTCTTTATTGGCTCCGTCGTACAGACATGTGCCTTTAAATGAAGCAGTTGATCTGAGCCTCCACGAGAGAAGCCGAGGACAGGAAAACAAAGAACAATGATCTATGGACGGCATCCTGGGGCAGCCAGGGTGGGGTCTGTAAGGGCGGCTCCCCTTTGGGGTCTCTGCATGCTCTGCAGCCCTGACTCCCACCTGCTGGAGAGCGAGACCCCGAGGCAGGGTCTGGCGTCTGCGACCCCCACAATGCCCAGTGCAGCGTTTTACTCACAGGAAATGTAACCAGTCTTCCCTGAGCAAGGGCAGGGCCCAATTCTGGAATCTGTTGAGCTGGGTGCTGACCGGGTGTGTGCTGTGGGCAAAGGGCCCTCTGACCCATGAGGGTCCAGAACAGCCTTGGCAGCCCCACTCGTCATCAGTCACATCTTGGCCAGTTGCCATGGAGATGCAGCAGCCCATCCATCCCCAGGACAGGACCACGCTGACCCTCAGTGTCCTCCTCTGGACACGCTCCACTCTGTCCCCTCCAAGCCTCCTGCCCCTCCCTCTTGGCTATTAGTTGGCCTTCAGTTCTGGCGTCTGGGCTGGTGGAGGAGCTGGCACCAGGCCTGGGAAGTCCTTCATCCTCATGAATTATTCCCGGGGCGGAGAGGCCTCTGCCAGGCTCTCCACAGCCCACGGGTAATCTTTTGGGGGTTTCCTCAGACCGCCCAGCTCCACAGCCTGATGCTCTGAGCAGTTGGCTGGTGTGTGGGGGGCCGGGGGTCGGAAGGTGGGACATGGGAGGTGGCGGTGCAACCCAGGCAGGTGCTTCTCCTGGCTGGTTCTTCTGGCCAGCAGCCGGGAGCAGGGCCTTGGCTACGGGCAGGGCCAGTCATGGCTCAAGACACTGAGCGGCATCCAGCTCTCAGGAGGCCTCTCTGGGCCACACTCCCAGGGTCACTGTCCTTACTTGTCGTCAGTGAGGGCCCCACCTCCCTGGCCTGACCGGAGGGCCTTCCCGACCCACAGTGGCAGGAGGCCCATGGCAGGGCCCAGTCCAGTCTGTGTCTGGCCTGAGCTGACAGCATTTGCACAACTCCAAAAGGCTGTAAAAATGCAAAACAAAGACGACTATGTGACAGAGACCACACATGGCTCTCAAAGCCACAACCAAGTAATGAGTAGAACATTTGACCCTTTATGGAAAGGGAACGTCAGATCCGCCAGGTGGCTGCCCGGCCCCAGGTCTCTCCAGGCCGGCACAAGGGCAAAGGGCACTCCTTTTTCCCAGCAGCTCTGCACAAGTCCCCGGCTGGCTCTGGGGCTGTGGCTGGCCAGGTCACACGGCCTGGAGCCCAGCAGCCGGTGGGCAGCACCCCGTCTTCACTGATGGAGAGATGGGGGATGGCTCCCCAAGGAAACCTGGGGTGCTGTACCGGGCAGGGGCTGAAATGGACCATCCTCCAGGACCGGCCTCGTCCCACAAGGTGGGGAGGCTTGGCAAAGCTGACAGTCACAGTGACGCCCCGCACAGAGCAAGCAGACAGCGAGTGCTGTGTGCATTCAATTCCTTTTTCTGAAAAGCACCCATTTCCATCACCTTTCGAAGGTCGTGTTGCAGTGACCGACAGCGCCCGTGCCGTGCTTTGGGACAGAAGCTTTACTCTTGCCCATGTGGCCTGTCTGCGGTGGGCCGGCCGTGACCCTTCACTGGGGGCCCAGGATGAAGGAGAAGCCCCTGCCTAGGGCTCGCCTCCTCGTAGCCGAGGGCGCGGAGCCTGCCAGAGCCTGACAAGGGCCCTGAGGCTCCGCTCGGGTGGGGGTCTCTGTCATTGTGCCCAGTTCACCAGCCAAAGCTGCCCCCTGCTGTCCACGGGCCGGGAAATCCAGCCGTCCCGCAGGGAGGGAACAAGAGGCAGGTGCCCCGCCATCCTATGTGTGGGCCCCTCTCTCTCCAGGGCAACCAGCCCTGGTGAAATTAGAGACAAGAGGAGGGGAGATGACATGGGAAAGGTAGGCCTTTCACGTAGGGTTGTCATCTCTTAGGCATGGGGACACCCTGCTGAGTGGGTGCTGGGCCCTCCGGCCCTCCCTGAGACCAGCAGCTGAGCTGGAGGACCAGCCATGCCCCAAGAAGTGTCCATGGCCCTCAGGATTTGGGGGGCTCATCCTTGATCCAGGCAGACCCAAGACTTGTGAGCACACTGGGCCCCTTTGTCCACGTGTGTGACGTGCTTGGGGGCGGCTGCTTGCTTTGCAGGGTTCCTCTTTCCAGCAGGTCACGACGAAGGGCCCCATCAGGCTGGGGGAAGCTGACCTGGCCTGAATCAGCCTCCTGGCCTCTCTCTCAGCCAGATGCCAGGGGTCGGGGGACGCCTGGGTGCCTGCATGCTGTGCCTTCCTGACTCATCTGTGACCAGGAT
Source organism: Equus quagga (assembly GCF_021613505.1). Lineage (NCBI taxonomy): Eukaryota > Metazoa > Chordata > Mammalia > Perissodactyla > Equidae > Equus > Equus quagga. The sequence continues at coordinate 38,109,765 of NC_060287.1, read as the reverse complement.
GCCAACCCCAGTCCTGCCCTCCAGACACAGGACCGGCCAGCAGCCTTGGAGAGGCTTTGCCCGGTGGAGCCACTGGAAGAGCCCAGATCCCTCCATGGCCCCAGCAGCAGGGGATGTTTTATCCATGACCTGAGGAGCCGCCGAGCACAGTGTCACTGCGGCCCAGGCCTGCGGCTGGGGACACACGTTTTGTACCATTGCCGTCTGATGTTCAACCCGTGTGAACAGACAGTGGGCGGGGGCGGGGAAGTGGGCTCGGAGGGGTCGTTTTAAGGCCAAGTTGCTTCCTGGTTCTGCAGCTCCCGGAAGGAAAGTTGCTCTGCGGGGGACCCCTGTGCCTCGCATCTGCTGAGCTGGTGGCCTCGGAAGTGGGCAGTGAGGTGCCACGCATAGGTCATATGACTGTGGTTCCAGAACAGGGGGAAACCCACCCCAGGACTGTGGACCAACGGGCCTGTAACCCAGGAAGTGATTCTAGAAAGTAGTGGCCAAGACGGACCCTGAGGGAAGGTCAACAGCACCCGCGTGCTCAGGGAGAGCGGGGGCCGGTCCAGCTGCTCTGCTGCCCGACTCTCTGTTGAAAGGGCTCTCCTTCATCCTCACGGGCCCAGCTGGACGACAAATTGCAGGGCCACGCTGGGCATACTCTATCATGAATGCAGTCCCAAGGAGGTGCCTCCCTTCAAGAAACCTGACACACAAAACCCTGCCTCCCTAATCAAGGGGATTGGGAAGAGATTATTCACTTTCCAAAGGGCTGTTTTCCAGAAAAGAACACCCCCGATTTGTCAGAAGCACCGGTAGCCACTTCCCCCCGTGTATTATTTACTGTGTGATTCATCTTTTCAGACTGAGGCAGCCTTTAGGAGCACGTCCAGCGCACGGAGGGAAGCATCCTCTCGTGTTCCGGAAGTCCCCAGTGAAGGGCAGCCATGGGCGGGCGGGGGGCCGGGTGCTCCCTTGGGTGTATGGAGCGGTCGCCAGAAGGACGCGGCAGATGGAGAGCCAGTCCTGCTCCCCTGGGGAGCGTTTCCTGCCCTGAAGGAGGGAGGTGGGGGTTGTCACACCCCGCAGGCGGCGTGTGACGCTGCGCTGCGGAGGCTCACTGAGCAGCTGACGCCGGGGGAGCGAGGATGACGAGGATGACGCTGCGTGTGACGGCAGAGGGGGACGCGTCGTGAAATGTGACACGGGAGGGATAGAGAGGGGTCGTGAGAAAGCATGCAAGGAGAGAGATTTCCCTGGACGTTTTTCTCTTGGAAAACAAACCAAGCCCTCTGAGCCGCTATTTGGAATCCCACGTTGTGCCTAAATGAAGCAGTGGTGACACTTTCCGGGGCCGGTGACATCTGCTCGCTGAGAGAGTCCTTTGTGCCATTGCCCACCACGGGGTCCCAGGTGGCAGGGAAGACAAAGAGTGGTTATGCACAGGCTGGTGGGGGTTCGGGAGCCGCGATCAATGACTCCCCTGCTCCTGTGTGAGATGGACAGAAAGGGAAGCTGAACACCAGCTCTCTAGATTGTTCTTGCTGCCCGGAGGGAGCTGTCTGGAGGGACTGGGTTTAAAACCTTTCCTGCACTTGCCAAAAAAAGCCTTCTGGTGCTGTAATCCTTTCTGACGTCCCTCCTCCCAGCCCACCCCATTCTTGGCTAAAACTTATTTATGCGTATTGTCCTCAAACACACAGGGGACCAATCTCAGGCCATTATAAACAGACGCTGCAGCAAACCGACCTGCTGGGCTGGCCTGAGGGCTCAGTGTCCTTTCTGGAACCCCACCCGCCTGGGGCCAGCTCTCCTGAATATGGACATTACGGCTCCACTCTCCCTCCCTGAGGGACAGGGCCACGGCCCAAACCACTGTGACCAAAAATACCCTACAAGGTTTGGGAATGAAAATTAATGAATGATCTGGGTGGCTGGGCTGACCAGGCTGGGCTGTCCACGCGTGTGCTGTGTTTGCTTACAGGCAGGGGTCTTCTTAAAGATGCTGCTTTATGAAGACGGACCCTGGCCCTTTGTCTCTGTGGGTGGAGGTGGTCAGGACGTCCTAGTAGCACAGATGGGTGTTTCCATCCTGATGCTCCAGCGTTGGTTCCAAGTTCAAGGGCAATGATGTCTCTTTGTCTCTCTGCCCTGGGCACTTGAAATCAATGTTGAAAAGTATTCGTGTTATAAAATGCTCCGGTTTAGGGGCGTTCTGAGCTTCCCTTCCACTCTGCTTGGCATTTATGCAAAGGATAGAGGTGAGCCGTGACATACGGGAGCTGTGACAGCCCGAGGGGAGTAGGACCCAGTGATTCGAAGGCACATCAGGCAAGTTATTTATACATCTCGGGGTCTGTCCCCGTCTCTATAAGCTGAGCAGGGCAGGTGATGGTTGTGTCTGTCTCAGCAGCCTCAGAGGAGATCATGGTGGTGCAAGGGGCTTGGAAACTGGGGGGCACCGCACAATTACTGGGTGTTAATTGTTGTTCAGGTTCGTAGTAATTAAACCAGAGAAGCCAAAGATTAAACAGAAGTGCAGGCAACCTGCCTTGTTGGTCTTGGCTTCGCGAACATCCCGGTCAGCATGGGATAGAGGACAGCTATGTAGAGACCAGCACTGCCATCGTCACCATCAGCACCTGGGCCCTCTCTGCGCCCGCCCTGTGGCACCTGATGGCCTGGTATTAGGAGCAGTGGTGAGTGCTGGGTCTGGGGGCTCTGGGGAGACCACAGGCATCATGTGCGGCGTCAAGCTCCTCAACGTGCAGGATGGCAGAGGACAGAGGACAGCTGGCAGTCCCCGAGGGCTCCCCATGTGAGCCTGCGAGAGGTCTGATTTAATCGTCATGGCAACGGCAGGCAGAGCGTGCCCTCCCGTTTTATAGATGAGAAAACTGAGGGACAGATGTGAAAACCCTCACAACACCGAACAATACCAAGAGTTGGAACCAAGAAGGGCAATCCTGTCCCTTGCCCTGGGCTGTGTGTCTCCAGCCTTCCAGACCCCTTGTGTGAATCACACCTCAGGCCCGTGGAACTTTCTTTCAGTGGGACCCAGCCCTCAGTTTGTGGGAATAGCCTGCTCCTGTTGTAGGAGCCACGGATACACGTGTGCCTGTGTGCTGGCACGCAAACCACAGCACGTGAGTGGGGAAGCGGGGCTGGCTGCCCGAGATGCCTTGTGAAAGTCTTTTCTTCCTTCTGTAGTTTAAGTAGGAACCCAAGGAGTACACATTGTCACCCAGGCCAATTCGCATTATTGGGATAAAACCACAGAAAACCATCTCGTGCAGTCAGTCACCTAACCCCTAACCCCTGCTCTGACCGATGGCTTTCAGGGGCCCCAGGACACAGTCTCTGATGGGAATGGGGAGGGACCCCTAGCAAGCGACAAGGAGGGTTTTGGGGACTGCGCACAGCCAGGGGTGCAAGTCACTTCTGGGGGAGCTGGGAGGTCAGACACGCGAGGGCAGCGGCGTCTGTGCCGTGTTCCGGGGAGCAATGCCCGTGAAGAGGCTGGGGCGCCACGTGCCCCTGGGGCTGGGCTCTGCCCACCCTGAATTCTGTGTTCACCCCAGCACCGGCTCCCTCCCCTGCTCTGAGTGCCCTCCCTGAGGTTTTCTGCCCACCCTAGGCTGTTGTCCTCTCTGGGCAGTTCCCCCCCTCCCATCCCACCCCTGTCAGTCAGGACCCATGATGTCGAACAAGTACCAAGACCCATTTCCAACTTTAAAATACCACGCTGGAACTCAAACACTAGAATCAGCCTCTTGCAGCACGATGCACGTCTAGAAAGATAGAAAATTTTTGAGCGTCAGCACCCTCCACTCTGTGGCTTATGGTGTGTGCGTGTGTATGAACAATTCACAAACCCAAACCTTTAGCGAGAAGGGCAGAAGGGCCAGGGGAGGTCAGCCCCTCAGCCAGCCCCGTGGCTGGTTCTAGGTCCTACCTGGCGCTGACTCTCGTCTCCTCCCTCTCCACGGCAGTCCTTCATATTAGCATATTCACCGTCTGAAACCTACTTTATTTCCCCAGGAAAAGAGCTTAAAGCTTCTGCCAATACCAGTGAACAGAGGTTTATTTTTCTCCCCAGATTGACAATGACTGAAGGAAGAGGCTTAGGAACAAAGAGCCCAGAGCCGTGTGCAGACGCTCAGAGGACACCGGGGAAGCGGAGAAACGCCCGCCAGGAGCCGGGGTTGGGTCTCACTTCCCACGGTCCTTATGTGCCATGGGCACATTGCTTCCAGCAGCCAGTCTGCTCCTCTGCGCTCTCTCGTCCAGATGCTGTATCGTTCTGCTCCAGGCAGTGTTCCAGAGAACACCAGGTGGGTCCCGGCAGAGCCCAGGTTGATCTTGCCAGCTGGAGCATCCCCAGGTGAGCCAGGGGGAGCTGTTGGCACCCTACACCACCCCCTCCGTCAGGCCGCAGCATCCACTCCCAGCTGTGAGCTGCCAGGGACTCAGCGGCCATGTTTCTGGAAGGGGGTCCCTCCGGGGGTACAGCTCACACACAGAACCCATGAGACAGGGGTCCTCCCTGGGGTACAGCTCACACACAGAACACACGGAACAGGGGCCCTCCCTGAGGTACAGCTCACACTCAGAGCCCGTGGGACAGGGGTCCTCCCTGGGG